>NC_090321.1:60642278-60943668 GCF_040869045.1 Eurosta solidaginis
TATGCAATATAAGCTGAAGCTGACTGATTATGTAAAGGTTACTACCACACTTCCAACGATATTACATGAATGCCAACAACAAAGTAGTGCAACATAACTCCACGAAACCAATATACTACGCCATTGCCCCATAACGTTCGTCGAACTACTTAAAGCAAAACCGAACTGCAGCTACCTAGAAGATATTCTGCTTGATTTGGCACGCATTACCACAAATGTTCGTAACACTTGTTGTGCTACACGCGTCACAACAACACTCGAAATTAGTGTCATGGTAAAATAAGACAGAAATAAAGATCGTCGTAAATATTTGTCGGGAAATGCGATCTCAATGGAGCTTACCTCCTTTTATGTCAGTTGCCAAGTACTTTGCTCTTATACCCGATAGCGCTGAGGCAAAGCCACATAAAACCATATCGGCTATGCATTCATTTTTTTATACTCAGCTCAGCATAGCTCTGTCAATTCATCCGCATTTACATTGCCGTGACCAGGTACCGAAATGAGTGAGATGATGGCGAAGTATGTCATTTAGAGAAGCACCTTCTTACAGTTGGCCGCAGACAGCCCGCTGAATTCAACACAATTCCATGAACCTCTTACAGGACTCTCTAACAAGCAAAACGCGGCCCACTCTACCCCCAGTAGTTATGCTTAGAAGATACTAGCTCAGTGGGGAAAAAGGATGGAATATGCGACTTTGAGCTGTTGGAAGAAAACACCCGCTCCCAATCCATTCTCGAGGAAAATCTCACCTCGAAATGTTTTTCAAAGTTCAAAGTAGGCGAAAGATAATCTGTTGTCAAATCCACGTCGAGAAAGATTCCTAGGATGTCGCTGTAGCCATACTGATTGTCGTTTCAGCTTCCAGACTCTCTTACTCTGATGGCTAAGCCTATAGCTGTAAGGCAAATGTGAAGGTCCAATAGCAGCTGATTGAGGATAGCATTTAACGCATTATAAGCTTAGGCCTTAAGCCTCAGTCGCTGCTAAATATTCTCTTACACGACTAGGATGCAATGTATGCCTTTTCTACTCTTCTTTCAATACTGACTTTCCCATTCAGCTTATTGTCCATTTCGACGCCAGTACTTAACTCTCGTTGAGAGAAGGATACCGCTCGTTGCTGACCAGGTGAGGATGCTGAACGCATCCTGTAAACTTTCACTTAACGTTGAACGAGAAAGACCCGAAACTGCGATGACAACGTCGGCTCAATATGCCACTACATTTACTGTATTCTTACATAGTTCAAGCAGCATCTCGTTCAGTGCTACAATCCACTTTTGTGGGGACAGAATCCCGCCCTGGGTGTGAAGAGGAACCCATCAGCTAAAAATAATAATTGGGATGGATTTGTTGCAGAATGTTGTTACCGCGAGCTCAACATTTCCTAATACGGTATCTAGGTGTTGTTACAGTTGAGTCTCTCAACTTGAATGATGGTGTGTAGGCCGGCCAAATTAATCAAATCTCGTTCCTCTTGGGTTTCTGTTGCAAGCGGCGATCCGAAAGAAAGGCTTTTTCCGATACTCTCTAGTACTGTGGAGTACTCAATAGGTGGTGAGTTTTGTCTCTTTATTTACCTATTTATCTGTGGAGAATAAGATCGCACGTCAGTTTCGTTTTCACTGCAATATCGTATGAGGCTTTGCATCTGCAGCGAATGTGAATAATATCTTGACTGTCCTAAGTGTGTTCTTAACTCAAATCTGCAGTTTTTCTTGTCCTTCTAAATAAAGGGCCTGTAAATTTGTGTGCTTCTCTTCAATGCAACAATATACACCTCTGGGTAGTCATAGGTTAGGTTAGGTTGAGAGAGTGGGAGAGTGCCACACTTCCACTCGGAGACGTTTTTGTCCACTGTGAGTGTCCTAAGTAATTGCAGGGTGGCGGCACATTTGTTTAACCCCATTACCTCCTAGTGGTCCTCAACAAACCACTTGCTTTCCATGATGAACCTAAGAAGAAGCGAGACGTCCACATTCCCAACCTCTGCTAGGATGTTGAGGAATCGTGAGCCCAGAAATCTGAGCCTTATTTTTGAAGCGCCGGACATTGGCAGGGAAAGTGGTAGATCGACTCCTCTTCCTCCTAATCCTGACATCTTCTGCAGAGCGAGCTTGTTGGTATTCGCCACCATCGGAGCATTGGTGCGATAGTCCAATCACATGTGATGACACCCGTAAGTACCCGCACCGCAGATTTGTTCACTTTGAGAAGGAAGCTGGTGCCTTTCCTATCCAAGCATGGCCATAGGGGCCTGGAGACTTCGCAGTCAACCCTTTTAATCTATAGCAAGTCCGTTGTCCTATTCTCATATTCCTCGATTCTCCCCAGTAGATAACTTAACGATGGTCGGACGAAGCTGTCCACCTCACTTATGTCTAAATCGGAATCGTTCCTAGTCATCTCATCTGCGAATTTATTCCCTTGAAAACCTCTGTGTCCAGGGACCCAGCAAAGGGAGATATTGAGATGACTTATAGAAGCCAGATAGGCTCTACACCTCCGCACGGTATCCGATTTTATCATGCTGGACTCTAATGCCCTTAAGGCGGCTTGGCTGTCAACAAAGATTGTTACGTCGATGTCGGAGACCACACTATCTTGAAGCAGCTTTGCTGCTCTGTCTATGGTATAGACCTCGGCTTGGAATACACTGAATGCGTTAGGAAGTCGGAATGATTGGCTTAATTGTAGATGTGTTGAGTACATCCCAGCTCCAATTCCTTTTTCCATTTTCGAGCCCTCGGGGTAGATTGTAATGCCCCTGCCATTACCTTGGCCTACTTTCCATTCCTCCCTTGAAGGATAATGTATGTTCTGAACCTGGAGGTCCAAAACCACTGTGATGTGGTCGGTTTGTTAGGTCGGTTATCATACGCGTACCGTTTTCCTGCCTATCTCTGATTGATTTGGCTCTTCGGTTTCCTCAGTAATCCGTGCTTTCATCCCTATATCCCTCCAAGTGATCTCGATTTGTTTATTTTTCCTTCTACCCTTCCGTTTCTCCGTCCACCCCTTTTACCGTTCTGCTTCAACTTAATCTTACTTCGTGGTGTATAACGATCTCCCATGCTCGAGTTTGAGCCTTTCTTAAGTGCTTTGTTTGTTTTTCCTAAGCCTTTTATAGCACAGCTTTGGCATCTTTCGCTTGAATACCATACAAGTTGTGCAAAACTATGCGAAGAGCACATTCCATTTGTTTGCTTTTGCCAACTATTTAAATAGCTGTAGATAACATCTTGTTGACGCAGGCTAAGCAAAGATGCAAAGCTTAGACAAAGATCATGATGATTTGATAGCTAAATCGAACAGGTTGATCATTAAGGCGTATTAGTTGAACGGTTATAAAATGCGTTCGAGGCTAATCATAAGGATTACAATGTAGTTAGTGAGTGTTTGTCCACTTAACACTTCATAGTCGTATTGTGTGTCGACTTGGCGGGTGTGAAGCGCTCATCAAAATTCTTTAAGAACAATGTTTGATAATTATTCAAAGGGCGCAAAAGAGTGTTAATAGAGCCGGACAGCATTTTGTAATAGTAGGCGTGCTCTCCTTGACTCGCGTCTGCAAATCAGGATGTAATTTATGTGTTTTAGGTTATCTGAGCGGGAGACGGAGTGAGGTACAGCATTTTAGTACTGTAACTTCTCATCTGAAGCTAGCACTCGCATACAACCAGCAAGGGCCTTCGACTTGAGCCCTTACGATGGAATTTTAATCATATTATTGATCACCATCTATTAAAACTAGGGGCGTGCCACAGAATGATATGCTTCCGTAGGCTTCGAATTTTTCTACTCATTTCATTGAAAGTACAATTTCGGTACTCTCCTAGAATTTGCATACAGGACTGCATAGATTCTAGGCTTTGTTAGAATTTCTCAGTCGCCGAGCAGAGTTCTGGCAGCAATATCGACTTATTCAGTTTATTGGAATTCCTTACGGACCAGCCAGTTCAACCTTACCTAGCCTATTCTATATTCCTTCCCAACTAAATTTTCGGTTGTACCACTTGAACTATGCAGAGATCGCAATAGCTATTTAAAAATTACTAACACTCACAACGCCGTTAACTATTTCAAGATCTCGGCTAAGGTTTGACAGTTTGCTCACCTCTGCGACTCATAGATCGTTCTCAAGATGATCGGGCTAGTACTTCAATAGTGCTTGTTCTCGGAACGTACCAAATCTATGTTTATCCGGAAAATTAACATAAACATCGATAACATTGTCCAAAACCTTCGGTTGTTGTTGTTATTGTAGCGATAAGGACACTCCACGAAGGCCTTGGGGAGTGCTATCGATGTAGATGGTCCTTTGCCGGATGCAGATCCGGTACGTTCCGATACCAAGCCCGAACATCTCCGGAACGATTTGTTATGCCCAAATGCGACCTTCTAGGCCCCTAGATCCATGAGGAGTTCGGGGTCGCCAGTACCTCGGCTGTTAATGAAACAGGATTCGTCACGGATAGGTGAGGTTTGGAAGAAGCTACATATTGTGACGAATATTAGTGACACTAAGTGATACTCACATCACTAGTCTGATGCTAAGTAAACGAAGCCACAACAACAATAAAGCAGGCAGTCACTTGTATCTACATAAACGAATCAATCATTATGTCTACACATATGTACGTACACGCAGCGGAGAGAGATGCACAAACACATGCATATATCTTATCTGAGTTGCTCCCAAAAGTAGGCAATTATCTGTGGAAGTATGACTCACATATACACGCGCATATGAGAAGCTATAACGTGCATCTGTAATTATGTATAGTGAGTTTGATTTAAGCACGCTATATAATACACTTCCACCTTGCGCACTTGCGTGTATTGAGCTTAGTATGCAATTGAAAATATTTGAGGTGAAAAAATAATTGGATGAGTTTTGGAATTTGAATTTGATGTGATCGAACGGAAATAAGCGTGTTCATCTGATATGCAAATTAACTAACACATTTTAAAAACATATTTTAATTATTAAATAAAATATTAATATAAACATTTACTAAATGTACGTGTATGTGTGTGTTATTCAATTAAAGCGTATGTGTGTATTGGTGCATAAATGCACGTAAGAAGACATTCCTTTTATGGAGTCTTCATATGGCGACCGTGGGCCGGAGCCCTACAATGGCGGCCAAGAATGCCAAATATTTGAAAGGGAAATTTTTAAACATATAAATAAAAAAAAAAAAAAATGTAAGGCGCGATAACCTCCGCAGAGATCTAAGGCCGAGCTTCTCTTCCAATTTGCGTCGTGCTCCTCTTGATTTTTCCCTACAAATTGGCCGGACGGGACCTACATGTTTTATGCCGACTTCGAACGGCATCTGCAAGGCAGACGAGTTTTCACTGAGAGCTTTTCATGGCAGAAATACAATTGGAGCGCTTGCCAGACACTGCCGAGGGGCGACCCCGCTTAGAAAAATTTTCTTCTAATTGAAAAATCTTATTTCTAAAATTTTGATGTTGCTTTGCCCGGGAGTTGAATCCAGGGCATACGGTGTGATAGGCGGAGCACGCTGCCATCACACCACGGTGGCCGCCGTGTGAATGTGAATCCTTTAAACTATTCATTGACGAATTAAAAATGTAAAAATTAATAAATGGTAAAATGATGAATTGCTTGCAATGTACATGTGCTGTGGTGATATAAGATTTTATGTACAACACTGAATATCATCGTTAATTGAACATGATTGTTTTGCGTTTGTATATTCATGCAATAAAACTGAGAAAAACGTTTATCAATAAAAAGTGTTCAAATTAATATGAATACTAAATGAACTTTCAAACGACGTAAAAAAAAAATTAAAAAAAAAATAAAGAAAATGAACTTATTTTAAAATATATTTTATCATCATTATTTATCCGTAATAACAGTCACTTGTAAAAATAGCGGTGTGGCATAATAAATTTACACATTTACATATGTACATATGCGGTATGCTGAAAATAATATTGTGTTTTAACAAATGTGGTGCGCTTATAGAAGCAGAGAAGAAAAAGAAAGCAGCAGAGCATTAACAACAACAGATAATAAACGAAAAAGGAAGGAAGGAAGTAAATGAAAAGTATCAACAACAAATTGTATCTCCACAACAACGTCTACAACAGATTCAGCATTGACAACAGAAAAGCAACAAATTGTATCGCTACAACACATTAACAACAAATTCTGCATTTGGTAAAGCGCACATAGTACGAAATATGTGGGTAAATATGTAAATATGTATTAACATTTGTTTTTAATTGTAATTTATGTATCACCATACGCACTTTGATTAAATAAAAAATTTTTTTTAAATATTCAAATCTTACATTATATCATATATGTATTACACTATATAAATATATGTTTGGCATAGTGACAATTGGCCAGAGTTTTGCAAAAATTAAAACATTCTGCTATGTGAATATGAGATATTCATCTTAAAGCATTTGCGTACGAAATATTAAATTTGATTAAAAATGGTGCGTCCATTATTCAACAAGAAATAAACAATTTGACTAAAAATGGTGCGTCCGTGATGCAATAATTAATTGAGAAGTTTTATACAAACTGATACATTCGTGAAACCTAGTCGTATATGTATATGAAGGTTTTTGGAATTATATTTTTAGATTTTGCAAATTTTATTTTCTTACAATAAATTACACGGAAATTCTTTCAATATTACAATTTCAAAATTCAATTTAGATATAACAATTTGATTTTGTTTTGTTTTTCTTTTACATGTGCGATTATAATAGTCCACATACATCTTCAAATGCCACAATAGAATTTAGTGCTGCTAGAGATTCTTTATTTGAAGACTTTTTAGGGTTTGATAACACAAATCATTCTACACAAACTTCATCTTCTAGTTCGATTTCTAATTTTGACGTAACTTCAAATTCTAATACTTACTTTACTTCTAATACACTCGAGCAAAAGAAATCATTCATTAGTACTTGTGTCTCGATTATTCGAGAAAACTATAGCGGTGATCCGTTATCACTTGCATCGTTTATAGATAAAATTGATTTAATAGAAGATTTAACTTGTGCATCTTTAACTCCTACATTTATAGCATTTTTAAAGTCGAAACTCGAAGGCAAAGCTCGTGAAGCCCTACCAACGCAAATAGATTCGATTAGCCATATTAAAGATGCATTACGTAGCAGAATTAGGCCAGATAACTCGAAGGTTGTTGCGGGTAAAATTGCGGCCTTAAGGGTAAACAATAAAAATTTTGCTGATTTTTCAAAACAAGTAGAAGATCTTTCTGATTCGCTAGAACGCTTTTTGACCATTGAAGGTATGACACAGGCAAAAGCTCATGAGATGGCGGTTGAGCAGATTGTTACTGTTTGTAGGTTGAACAGCCGTTCAGATATGGTGAAGTCTATCCTTGCATCAACAACTTTTAAGGATTCTAAAGATGTTGTTGCTAAAATGATTATTGAGCGCAAACAGGAGGTAAAAGAGTGGCAGGTGTTAGCGTATCGGTCATGTCCGATAAGATCTAATAGTTTTAACGGGAATTTTAGAGGTAATAATAACTTTAGATATAATAACAATTTTAGATTCAATGGTAATGCAACTAGACCTAACAATAATTTACATTTTCGAAATACTAATTATAATAGAAGCAACAATATGGCTAATAATTACAACAACAATTACAATAGAAATAACAATCGGTCTGTAAATAACAGTAATTCAAATAATCAACGTTTAAATAACAAGAATTCAGTCAATGTTCGTTCTTTAAATGCCGAAGCCCCTCAGGAGCGAACACTGAGGGAGCAGGTGCTATTGGGTTAAATTCTTTTAAATCAATATATTGTCTAAATTTAAATTATTCTGACTTCATCGAAGTCAACTGTAGCGATTCTTATAAAATATGTTCTTTTCTTGTAGATTCTCAGGCAGATATTTCACTTATAAAAATTTCTAGTTTAGCAAGTGACGTAATAGTAGATAACAACAGACACATTAACAACTTTAGGCACAGTTAGTACGAACATAGTAGTTTCAAATATATTTTTTCCTCTGACTATTCATGTTGTTGATGACAACTTTAATATTCCTTCGGAAAAGACTTTTTAAAAGCAAACAAATGTATAATCAATTATGCGAATGATACAATAACGATAGGACTAGGGAGAGAAAGAGTTAATATTTCAATTTTGCATAGCACTTCAACAGATACTCTTGTAATTCCACCAAGATGTGAAGTTTTTCGTGTTTTTAGTTTGAATAAATCGGAAAATCCAGTTTTTGTCGATTCTCATGAACTTTGTAGTGGTGTTTTTACCGCAAAATGTGTCTTTGATACGAAAAACCCTATTTTAAAAATTATTAATACTACTGATGAAGTGAAGTATGTTAAAAACTTCAATATTCAAACTGAGGACATAGAAAATTTTGATATCTATTGCATAAATGAAACACTTGTTGATTCAAAACGCATAGAAGAGCTTAAGTCAGTTTTAGTAAAACAAATACCTTCGTATGCAAAAGATAAATTACTTGACTTATGTTTGAAATATTCAGATATTTTTGCTCTAAAAACAGACTTAATGACGATTAATAATTTTTACGAACAAAAATTAAGACTAGCGGACAAGACACACGTGTACATAAAAAATTATAAATTGCCATATTCACAACGTGCTGAAATAAACAGGTTGATAATTTGTTAAACAATGATTTAATTGAAGGAAGTTGTTCAAATTATAACAGCCCATTGATTTTAGTACCGAAAAACGACCCAACTGGACAAAAAGCATATCGAATGTGTGTAGACTTTAGAGCAGTCAATAAAAAACTTATTGCAGATAAATTTCCTTTGGCACGTGTTGATGATATTTTGTATAACCTTGGTCGAGCTTAATATTTTTCGACTTTGGATCTTTTTTCGGGTTTCCATCAAATTCCATTACATAAAGATTCGAGAGATATAACATCATTTAGTACAGATCGTGGATCTTTTCGTTGGAAAGTTTTACCATTTGGACTAAATGTTGCTCCTAACTCGTTTTCGAGAATGATGTCAATAGCATTTTCCGGTATTGCCCCTAATCAAGCCTTTATGTATATGGCCGATATTATAGTCATTGGATGTAGTGAGACTCATCATTTAAAAAATTTGGAGAAAGTTTTTGAGACATGTAGAAAGTTTAATTTGCGGCTTCATCCTAATAAATGTAATTTTCTTAGATCTGAGGTAACATTTTTGGGGCATAAATGTTCAGCAAAGGGTTTGTTACCTGATGATTCAAAAATAGAGGCAATTCAAAAGTATCCTAAGCCGCGTGACAAAGACGCAGTTAGAAGATTTGTTGCATTTGCAAACTATTATAGGAGATGTATACCTAATTTTACTTGTTTAGCGGCACCTTTGAATCGTTTTAGTCGGAAAAATGTTGAATTTAATTGGGATACCTCGTGCGAGCTGGCATTTGGGAAACTAAGAAAAAGTTTAATGTCTCCAAAACTTTTGCAATATCCATATTTCACTAAAGAATTTCTAATAACAGTTGATGCTTCGAAAATTGGGTGTGGTGTGATATTGAGTCAAGATCATAATGGTAACGATTTACCAATTTGTTTCGCTTCAAAAGCATTTAGCAAGTCTGAACAAAATAAAGCAATTATCGAATTAGAACTTTTGCAGTTAAGCAGTTTCGGTCATACGTTTATGGTACACACTTTATAGTTAGATCAGATCATCGGCCGTTAGTTTATTTATTTAATATGAAAGATCCTACGTAAAAACTGTCTAGAATACGTTTAGAGTTATCTGAGTATAATTTTACTATAGAGTATATTAAAGGTAAAGCAAATGTAGGTGCAGATGCTCTTTCTCGTATAATTATAGATGAGTTAAAAAATTCGACTAAACATATATGGGCAGTACAAACAAGGTCAATGACAAAGCAAAAAGAGGAAATACAGATACAAAACGATAACCGACAAATACAGACAGAAACATTACAAGTTTACACCAAAATTTGCTTATAATTTTTCAAATAAAATCCTGAGAATAAAGTCGAATATAAATTATGATAAGAATGGTGATATTAGTAATATAGAAATATGTGCGCACCTAAAACATAAAAAGCTCGAACTACTTAATTTTGAGATTGTTAACAAAATAGCGAATTTAGATGAGCTACTTTTGAGGCTGGAACGTAATGCCGGCAATCACAATATTAAGATTAAAGATGATAATATTTTTCCTCATTTTAATATTGCAAATTTTAAAGAAACCGGAAATAAAATTTTAAAACATTTAATAATTATATTGACAGAGCCAGTAGAGACGGTAACTGATGAAGACACGAAATTAAAACTTATGACAGTTTATCATAATGATCCAATATCAGGTAGTCATTGTGGAAATAAGAAGTTATACGCGAAAATACGTACAAAATATTTTTGGAAAAATATGACGCGCGATATTGCTAAATTTGTGAAAAATTGTGAAAAATGCCTGTTAAACAAAGTTAAGCACAGAACAAAAGAAAATATGGTGCTTACACCAACACCTTGCAAGCCTGAGTCGAATAATGGGAATAAGTTCGCAGTTACCATTATGTGCGATTTAAGCAAATTTTTAGTTACAATAGCTATTCTAGATAAGAGTGAAAAAAGAGTTGCATCTGCAATTTTTGAAAGTTTTATTTTAATTTATGGAATAATCTATTAAATCAGATTTAGGTACAGAATTTAAAAATGAAATTTTTGCGGAATTGAATAAACTTTTGAAAATTGAGCATAATTTTTCAACACCTTATCATCATGAAACTGTTGGTACTATTGAAAGCAATCAACGTGTATTTAACGAATACTTAAGAGCTTACTTTGACGATTCATTTCCCGAATGGGACCTTTATTTAAAATATTTTACATTTTTGCATAATACAACAACAAGTACTGTTTTTGATAATCTATTTACACCCTTTGAATTAGTATTTGGTAGAAAAGTAACTTTGCCAAATGAGTTAAAGAAGGAAAATATAAATCCAATTTATAATGTTGAAAATTATGCAAAAGAGGTAAAATATCGTATGCAAAAGTCACATCTACTTGCAAAAGAATTAATTAATAAACATAAAATTAGAAATAAAAATGTTTACGATAAAACAACAAAACCTTTGACTATTAATATAAATGATAGAGTTCTAATAAAAAAAAAGAACCTAGAGATAAACATGCAAACATATATCAGGGCGCCTACACTATAACAAAAATTGATGGAGTTAATGTAACAGTTCTTGATGACAAAAATAAGAAAAGGAAAATAGTTCATAAGAATAGACTATATAAAATAAAATAAATATTTATATATGTACTTGTAAAATAAAATATTTTAAATTAACTTTAGTTAGATTTAGTTTTAAATTAGCAAAAGTTAATTTATTGAAACACAATTTAATTTATAATCTAATAATTTAGTGACTAATGTCTAGAATATAAGCTATTAATTATTAGTAATAATTTCATTTAATTTATTAATTTTTAATATCAATATACACTTAATTATTAACAATAACTTAATTATTAGCAATAAATTAATTATTAATATTAACTTTATTATTAATAGAAACTTAAAATAGTAATAACTTTATAAGTTAGTTAATAAGGTTTTTCAACTAAATTTTTTTGGTTAACTTGCATTTTTATAGGCAAGAAGGATATGGCAAAACTGATCATTTTGTCACATCCTTCTTTTCGAAAGGAGGGTGATATAATACACTTCCACCTTGCGCACTTGTGTGTATTGAGCTTAGTATGCAATTGAAAATATTTGGATTTTTCAAATGCATAGTAGGCGAGGTGAAAAAACAATTGGATGAGTTTTGGAATTTGAATTTGATGTGATCGAACGGAAATAAGCGTGTTCATCTGATATGCAAATTAACTAACAAATTTTAAAAACATATTTTAATTATTAAATAAAATATTAATATAAACATTTACTAAATATACGTGTATGTGTGTGTTATTCAATTAAAGCGTATGTGTGTGTATTGGTGCATAAATGCACGTAAGAAGACATTCCTTTTATGGAGTCTTCATAGCTATCTGTCGAGAAGTAGTACTTGAATAAAGGCCATTTTGCATTATTGAATAGTGGAGTTATTTATTCAACATTTTAGTGATTCGAACGTTAGTAGAAGGTTGCAAATAAGCGTAATTGCATAAAATTCCTGGCAACCTGAAAGGGTTGCGTTACACAACCCCTTAAATCTATTTGGTATTTTAGTCTCCACTTACGACTGCATACCTACCGCGGGTATATTCTAACCCCCTAACCCGCTGTGGGTTAGAGTAAGTGTATTTATTGCTACAATAACAACAACTCACACGACTGCAATCAAGGCAAATACCCGAAGTCTAATACATGAGGTAAAAACGACTGTAGACTAATACTGAACTACGAATCCCTGTTTGGGGACATGATTGTAGGATGCTGTAGCGCCAGCTGCTAGCGTTCTAAGATACTTTGCTCAAATTCGCTGCAAATTTCTTCGGAAATGTCTTGATTTTTCTAGAACCTCACATTCACATCGAAACTAGTGAACTCGTCATCGGCATACCAGCTTGACACAGCCGGAAAACTTTTTGAAAGGCTCCTAAAATCACGTATCGCAGACGCCGTAAAACAAGCAGGAGAACTATCATCCAGGTAGCATGGCCTCAGGCACGGAAAAAGTATTTTAGGCGCAATTAAGCATGCCCTTACAAGCGTAGAAATAGCACAACGAGGTAAAGCTTAATCGAAGGGACTTGTCCTTCTTGCAAGCTTAGACATAAGAGACTCTTTCAACAGCGTGAGATGGGCAGACATGCTGGCCGATTTTTAGCAGCGATTCCATATACCATGCCTGCTACAGCGCCTCATTAGACTCCTTATATATAAAACCTCAGAGAGTCCGCGTCAAGTCGCGTGCGGAGCAGCACAGGGATCAGTTCTTTGTTCTGACCTGTGGGAAACCAATTGCGATGAGATTTCCAATCTTGAAATGCCTGATAATGAATTCTTAGTTGGATACACGGACGAAATTGCTGCAGACTTCCACTAACGAATTGAGAGCAAATTCAACATGCGACTGAGAAGGCATCTAAACGGGTATCGTTGCTAAGCAGACTAATGGCAAACATTGGAGGACCAACAGAGAGCATAAGGAAACTGCTGATGGACATCACCCATGTTACCGTACGGTTCCGAACTGTGAACAACACACACTTCTTTATAAAAATCGTTATAAGCTTCTACCAGCTGTACAGCAAACAGCAGCTCCGGGAGTAGCCTCCGCCTACCGCATTGTATAAGGATTAGCCGTTTACCAAGGGATTAGCGGAGCAATCGGCATCAAACTATTAGCACTAGAAAGAAGAAGGTCATGGAGAAACAAAAAAAAAAACAGACCGATCAAGAGCGCATGAAAGTCGTTAGGAAAAAGAGTGGGGAAGAAACGTTTAGGTTGTTGCAGAACGGTGGGAAAATGAAAAACGAGGCAGATGGACAGGCCAGAAGATTTTGGCGAAGTAACCCAAACACTCTCCTGGCACGGATACTTCAAAACACATTTGCGCAGGATAAAGAAGGCAGAACATCGTTAACACGTTTACAGCGATGCAAACGAGGACGATGCAAACGAGGACGTTGCTGAGCACACATGCTTCATATACTCAGGTTTTTGTTGTTGTTGTACTAATGATAAAGACACTCCCCGAAGGCCTACTGGAGTGTTATTATTACTGCCGGTCAATTGCCGGATATATATCCGGTACGTTCCAGTAACAAGCACTATAAAGGTAATAGCCCAACCATTGCGGGAAGGTTTAATCTGACCACATTAAACCTTCTAGGCCATAATGCCCCCACCAATCCATCAACCCCTTCAATCCATGAAATGCTCACGTCGCAACCAGAACCGGCAACTTCCCTAGGAAAGAGTGTTCCAAATCACTGTCGATAGCAAAAATGCTGAGCGGACTAGAAGAGGGACAGCAAATCAGTAACTCAAAGCAAAAAAGTGGGACCTAGACGCATGAGCATTAGAAGACTCTCAATAAAGGAGAAATATGGCACGCTAACCTGCAGTTATGCGAAAGCGGTCCCAGGGTGGGCAACGGCTCCAAATGGAGTGCTGCTTATGGTGCTTTAGATATTTTTCATCCCGACCCGCAAAAAAAAAGCAAACGGTGTTCTATGTATAAAAGAACTGAAGATTATGTTCCGCAAGCAGTTAAAGTTTCGATGTTACTGTTATAAGAAACCTTGCAAATACCTGTTAGAGATTGAGCTTTAGCCTGAGTATATCAAAGACGCCTCCATTGGGGCATGGATGGAGTGTTTACCAACAAAGGCAATCTGTCAACTTTTCTATTAATCAATTTGTAACTAAAGGAGTTTGGCCGACTGTTAGAGCACTAATACATGCTTAAGCTCTCATCCAGTAAACAATGACCAACTAATACTATTGGACGCAGAGAAGTATAAGCTAAGTCAGGTCGAGTAATTTGATAGGCGTCAAAACTTTATAGATCCAGACTGAGGCATAGTGAAACTATGAAACGTGAAGAGCATTACTGCGTTACTAATCAATCTGATTAATTGGAAGGATTACATCATTTTCAAATCAAGCAGTTCTAAAGACCTTAGCACACGGGAATAGTCTTCTAGTTGTAAGCTATAGTAGAGAAAGGTTGACAGTGAAACATGAATATGAAAATCGGCTGAATTTGAAAGGTACTTCAGAGGGTAGCGCAGTAGAATTCGAACGCTTATCTGCATGTATAAAGCTTTTCACCACTCAATCAATATCACGCTAAACCCCCCGTCAGCAACTGCTAGCTTAAAATATGTTTTAGAGAAGAGTTAGACAAGATGAGACGACCCGACGGCAAGATGTGTCCGCCTTATGGGAAAGCAAATATTGTAACAGGGTTACGTAGTAAAAGTTGATTGTTCTACCGGTTCCTACTGAGGGCACGCGCAATGGACATAAGTTTCTGCGAACGGAAATGTGCGAGGTCCGAACCCTCTGACAACAGAAATGGCAGTTCTATTCTCCAAAGACTTTTTTACCCGCTGACCCATAGCCTGATTCTGATTCTTTATTCCATCGATCGCTTTATAAGTGTTGTCCATTCATTATGTCGTAATTATGTAGCATAAGTTCCTTACTTAGCATAAGAACTTGCTTCTCATAGTTTCTCCTCTTTTTATAAGTCAAGATAAATTGTATCATTAAACTTATGCCACATCATAAAAATGTCATCGCATAGGTACAACAAAAACATGTAATGAGCGAAAAGAAATCAATTAGGTACTAAGAAGGCGGTAAATTTGTAAAAGAAATCTTACTTAGTGGCGATTAGTAAAAGTTGAATTGTCATTTTATTGGTTTCAATCAACTGAAAGAAAAATTCGTTTGCTTTTTTTTGCTGGCTATGTTGACATTCGCGGCATAGCGAACGAATGGCTATCGTTGTTAGAAATAAACATAGCTGAAATCGTTGTTACTGAGTTGCAAAAATACTTGTAGAGATGGTGAAAACCAAGTGAAAAAGCAAATCCGAATTTATTTCTTTAATTTTATTACTTATATTCCCAATTTTCAAATTAGTTTCTTCGGAAATGTTTTTGTATACATTTGTATACTAGCAGACCCGGCAGACGATGTTCTGTTCTAACTTTTGTCCAGCTGCATAACTTTTAACAAGTTTTTACCCTTTACTCTCCCTTTCCCTCTCTACCCCTTTTCTTAATCATTTTATCCACTCTTTAGTCTCTGCGCATCCTTCTCCCTCGCCGTCTTTGCCATTCCTTTTTTCCTCCCCTTAATGGTGGTTATTACCGGAACGTACCGCATCTATATCCAGCAAAGCACCATCCACATCGATAACACTCCTCAAACCCTTCGGGGAGTGTTCTTATCGGTTAATAATTTATTAAGCTGATATGCTTTCGATAACAAATCAATTACTTTTTGATAACAAACCGATAACTTTTTGAAAACACATCATTAACAAATCGATTATTTTTAATAAGAAATCGATAAATTTTCGATAACACATCGAAAATAAACCGATAACTTTACGATAACAAAACGATAGTTTTCGATAAAGAACCGATAGCCTTTCGTTAAAATATGCTTTCCTTTCCCTCCCTTCTCTTTCTCATTATTATTTTTTCCTTCCCCTCCATTATTTTCCTTTCCCTTGCTTTCCTTTCCATTGTTTTCCCTTCCTTCCTTTTCCATTCTTTTTTTACGTTTCTTTTCCCTTCCTTTCTTTTCCTTTCCTTTCCTTTCCTTTCGATTCCGTTCCTTGGCTTGGCACGCCCTGCCTTGGCTTTCCTTTCCTTTACTTTCGTTTCCCTTCATTTCCGTTCCTTTCATATCCTTTCCAAAGCGATAAATTTTCGATAACACAACGACAGTTTTCGATAAATAACCGATAACCTTTCCTTAAAATATACTTTCCTTTCTTCTCCCTCCCTTCTTTTTCTCATTATTATTTTTTCCTTCCCTTACTTTCTTTTCCTTTCCTTTCCTTTTCTTTCCCTTACTTTCCTTTCCATTGCTTTCCTTTCCTTCCCTTTCCATTATTATTTACGTTTCTTTTCCTTTCTTTTTTTCGTCTGATTTCTTTTCGACTGCGTTCCTTTCCTTGTCTTGCCTCGCCCTGCCTTGGCTTTCCTTTCTTTTCCTTTACTTTCCTTTCCATTACTTTCCTTTCCTTCCTTTACAATACTTTTTACGTTTATTTTCCCTTCCTTTCTTTTCCTCTCCTTTCCTTTCGATTCCTATCCTTTCTTTTCCTTTACTTTCGTTTCCCTTCCTTTCATTTCCTTTCCTTTCCTGCAAAGGACCATCAACTTTGATGACACTTCCAAAAACCTCCGGGGAGTGTCTTTATCGCTACAACAAAAACAACGACATTAAAACCATCGTATGTGCTTCCATGCTAGAATCCCAGGTTCTTATCCCAAATCACTCATCCGTCAGAAAGTTTTCGCAAACGAAAACGCATTAAAGTAAATTACAAATCTATTTTTATTCTATTCGATATTTTTTGTAAACATTTTTCATTTAAAATATTTAAACTTTCATTATACCAAGTCCGTATATATGTATGTATGTATGTATGCATGTGTGCGAATTTGTATGTAGCAAAACTTTTATTTTTATTAAGTTGCCAATTTCACGCATTTTCCGACAACGACTGACAAACGTTCCGACTTGCTGAGGCATTCCACATAGTGCATCTACATGCCGCACGCGTCAAGCGCAGACAGCTTAGAATTCGTTTTATGTGCATCCGTTTGTTGATGGCACTTGAGTGGACGTCTCTATGCAGATATTTATATGAGCGTTTGTGTGTGTGTGTGATTAAGTGCTCGCTAGATTATAAAAACACTTGCATTCATTTCAAATGACAAAACAAATAAAAACAAGTAAGGACGGGACTGTCTTCGGCTTTGCATGAATGGGGCTGAACAATAATCTTATCCCATTCGTAATCTCCAAATAATGCGCTGTATAAGATTAGAAATATATAGTGAACAGATGTACACACCTAAACGATTTTAGGATAAATATAAAAAAATGGCAAAAAACCCCCTTATCTGAA
Organism: Eurosta solidaginis; assembly: GCF_040869045.1. Classification (NCBI taxonomy): domain Eukaryota; kingdom Metazoa; phylum Arthropoda; class Insecta; order Diptera; family Tephritidae; genus Eurosta; species Eurosta solidaginis. The sequence continues at coordinate 60,659,938 of NC_090321.1, forward strand.
CGATCGGTTGTATGGGATATATACTATATATAGCCCCGATCAAAGTGATTTTTTTAGAAAATCTTCTATGATATATTAAAATATATATCACCGAGTTTCACGTTTATACTTTCTAAATTAAGGGGGAAATGGCCAAAAATCTTTCTATCTGAACGATCGGTTGTATGGGATATAACTAAATATAGTTCCGATCAAAGAGATTTTTTCAGGATATCTTCTATGATATATTAGAATATATATCACCAAGTTTCACGTTTATATCTCTAAATTGCGGCAGGAATGACCAAACTTGTCTTATCTGAACGATCGGTTGTATGGGAGATATATGTTATAGTGGTCCGATCCTACCGGATCCGACAAATGTCTAATAGAATACAAAAATACATCCTTGTGCCAAATTTCATTAAGATAACTCAAAATTTGAGGGACTAGTTTGCGTTCAAACAGACAGACGGACGGACGTACAGACGGACATGGCTATATCGACTCAGTTCGTCGCCCTGATCAATTCGGTATACTTAATGGTGAGTCTATCTTCTATATTTCTCAACGTTACAAAAATCGGACCAAAGTTAATATACCATTTCATGTTCATGAAAGGTATAAATACAATCAAAACAACCACAAAAAAACTGAAAATTTTATATAAAATGCGGGCGTATCGACGAGGCGGACTGAACGCAAAACGCTTACCGCAAGTAGTCGTAGATGAGCTCGTACATATGCGTTGTTTAGTTGTTGTTTTTAGATACAGTGACACAAGCATTTAGCCACATTGAGCTGAGTAGACAGACAGTTAGTTGAGGTGAAAAGCGAAATGAAATGATAAAATTAGCATCAAATCAAAGTTGGCAAAGCAGGCGGACAGTTGGCAGACGAACCGAACCATACCGGCAGGCAAATGGATACATAAAGTGGTACCCAGTAAGCATTTTGAAGCGAGCGAATCTCTGAACTACATTATCTCGCCCTTTTCGGCTTCGTATTTTACGAAGTCGTCTTCAATGTGGAAGCTTGCTTACGTGCGCTTTAGTGTTGTTTTTTTTTTTTTTTGAAATTAAGCTTTCTTTGTAGTAGTACGTTTTACAGGAAATCAGCCTCAAGAACCCATTTCATAAAACGGGAAACTGCAAGAGATAAGATGGTTGTGACATCTACGATATAAAACTTTCTATTGCCACTGATGCTTTAAGTTATATGGAGGGTGTAGCGTAGCGTTGCAACAGCAATCGATCCCCATTGTAACTTCATCCGCGCGCCTCAAACTGTACTATTGTAACGAATTCTGGCGATTTCTGATATTTATGCACCTTCTGCTAACGTTCGAATCGCTAAACTGTTCAATAAATCACTCCAATATTCAGTATTGCAAACTGAATACTTTGGGAGTAGTACTCCACAATTATACTTCACAGCTAATAGCGTGTTTAAATCAAAACTGATTTGTCATTTCTCAGCTTGCGCCGCTTTTATACTCTCTGTTTCCTCGTCCGCATATTCCTGCTAAGGTCTAGACGTTTCGCCTTCTAGAACAGTTGTATCTCCTGCTTAGTAATTTAGCTATATGCGTGTGTATGTGTGAGTAACAACTTCGGCTGATGACTACATCTGTGTGTGTGAGATATCTCTTCGTTGCCTTGTACATAAGTGTTGCTAGCTTTAATGTGCACATGTTCATAAGAGTGGCTGCTTCATGTTTTTGTTGTTGCGTGATTATTTACTAACAGCCTTGTGATGTCAACATTCGCCACACTATGGTACACCAGCATGGCAAACACGCCGAACGAGCACTTACTATAGACTAGCCCACGTTAGATCAGGCAGTATGCAAATATAAAGCATACGCAGGTTGATGGCCCTGCTTTATCAGACCAAATGCCCTACAACGCTATTCAGCCCCTGTCGCTCAGCTGTTTCCAGCCTTGTATCCTATGATTACTGCTCCCATTGGTTCCCCGCTATCATATCGAAGCTCAGTGCCGTATGTGTTCGGACTTAGCACATTAATTCCGTGAACTTCTACTTGATGCTCTGTAGACTGAGTGCTGACTCAAGCTACCTCAAAACCTAGTTTAATAAATGCTCGCAGGTGGACTTCTTACTTCAAGGTGGAAGTGTTTCCATTATTAAGTTTGCATAAGATCTTGGAAGTGCAATGTTTGGATCGGAGATATTCTCCCTGAGCGATAAGACAGTTTCCAAATTGTTTTATACTGTTTTCGGTCTCTACAGTCCAACATAAATTATTTGTACCACATATATAAGTCGGGGAATATAAAGACATCGAGGGAGAGTGTATGAAATATGACCTTTTAGGCAGATTGTTCCTAGAAGAAAAAAAATACATAAATATGTATCTATATTCCAATGAGAGATGCGATCCTAGACAATCTTATCAGATATCTAGAAATATACAGCCCCAACAAGATCAAAATAGAGCCTGCTGTTATTTCCATAGTTGACTTACTAACGGAATACGCTGCTGTGAAGCGATTTTTCGAGGAGTGTTGCCAAAGCTGCAAGGACGATAAAAAGAGACAACAAATAACCTATATTTCCTGCGGAGTTCTCGCTGTTTCTGCTATTGACACTTCAGAAACAGAGAAGTTTGCCGGCTCTGAGACATGTCAAATATTATCATTTAAATGAATCATTTTGGGCTGCTTGCAGCCGTAACTTATAGCGTATGTCGGAATCTTAACTTTACCGCCAGCTATATCAGAAAAATAAGCCCAACTTTTGAGAAAGGCTTAACTGATATCTAGATATTGTAAAAGGATAAACTCTTAACTACGTTTACACTCGCATATGGGGTTCCTCAACAACTGACACATTAAATCAGACCAACTTTAGCTTTGTCGGACTTAGAATAGGCCTGCCGCATGTTCGAGGGTCCAAACAAATTGTTTACTCGCCAGCATATCCTTTCGGATGTCATTTTTGCAGCTACAACATCAACAAAAACAACCTTTGACTATATCAAGCCACGGACTGTGTTTTTTGTAAACCGTTTTATATCCACCTGCTGTTCGATAAATGAAAGCACATTTTTGGATTTTATAGAAGGCAAAAGCCTTATACCTGATCCTGGTGAAGGCCGGACGGGAGCAATTCAAATGCTCCGTCGCCTCATCCTCTTCAAGGCAAGTAGGGCAGTAAAGTCAACGCTATTACTTGCGCTCCAAAGCCTTTAACCTCGTCCTAATAAAAGCGGGACAGAAGTTGAGAAAATGGTCTTCCAGAAGGCAGAAAAGACTGGAGTGCTCAATTGAAACACGAACTGAGTAACCGGGATTTTAGACACGTTTTCGGTACATATGCCTTAACGCGTGTATATTCCAACTTATATTCCGCGTGTGCACACGGTGCAAGTATCCCTATTGATTGACTTAAAATATTCCAGAAAGGTTTGCTTTCGGTTACAAAAAAATCCCAAGAAATCTGCTATCCAATTTGGGACTCACAAAGCGAATTTTCGATCGTGGACAAAAACTATATTCAACTTCCATCTCGTGTCTCACGCAAACGGCTAGGCATGCCGAAAATGTCCAAACAATTTTCAAATTGCTAACTGGGTTCGTATGCGTATTCAGTTGATAGCAGCGTATGCGGTGACGGGCGTTGGCAAGTACTCGCGAGCAATAAAAGTTAAAAGCTTGCGCTCATGCGTTAAACGCCACACAAACTAATGCATTGTTGTTGTAATATTTTTTTCTTTATGTTGGCTTTTATAAGTGTTGTTTTTTTTTAATTTAGTGGCAAGTTTTTGCATTAAATTTTATGTTTTCTTCGTCTTCTAGCTCTGATCGCTTTGCATATGAGCACATCTAAATTGCAAATTCACTTATAATTGCGCGACTCGAGTTCCAATAAACTTGAGGATATTTTTTGTATTTAATACATGACTCGCCTGATTCATCAGCTTCTACTTCTTATGGTGGGTACTTGACCTGACATATTAAAACAAAGGCGGACTGCATATGTCACATGATAGTTCTCGATACAATATATTGGACTCTCATTCTACATGAAAGGATTGGAAATATGGTGAACTCATTCATAGACTCGACATTTCAATTCTCGTAAAGCTGCCCTGTGACGTACAGGCAAGAATCATCATACCATTAATAGGGTAGCCATCTTCTCTAATAGTCAGATGAGTCCTCGGGTACTGATCGTAGCAACGATAACATCGAATCTGTTATCATTGTAGTGAGTTGGCCATAAACCCTTCTTTTGCAGCATCTGATGTGCAGGTTTAGCGCATATGCTGTTGTTTTTATTGTTGTAGTGATAAAGACACTCCTTTTTGGTTTTTTAGATTCACTACGTTGGCATAACAACACTATTAAGGTACTAGTCCGACCATCTGAGGAAGGATTTACCACATGGAACTTTTTAAGCCACAACGTCTACCCACCCCTAGCTCCATGAGGAGCTTGTGCCTGCGAAAGTATCGTCTTCTACATTCATATTCGTAACAGGATTCTACTCGGGTAGGTGAGGTTGACAATTCAATTGAGAAAGCTTTGAAGCTATAAAGCGTTCTATTGCGCTTGTAAGCCCCTGTAACCCCGCTCAACGCATATTAAGTGCGGCATCAGTAAGATCACAATAACTCGTCGTAGCTGTAATCTTATAGAAGAGTTTGACTATTATATTGATGGAACGCAACACAGGGGCGCACTGGACCTAATTATAAGTCAGGGGGACTCGCCGCTCTAACCAAACAACTAAGGTAAGATCCAAAAGCGTTACGGATTGTTTTTTATTTGAGGTGGGTTGGTACTAAGAAGATCTATTCTCCCCTGGTAATACGCAAACCAGGGTGAAGTGCTAAATTCTCTTCCCCATTGACCCTCTCGGATAGCTAAATGAAGGTCACCGCATCGATTGCAGTTTCGCGCTAAAACTATTATCCAATAATTTCAAAACAAGGGTATGCTTTTATTCGATTAATCTAGTAAGTTGAGTTGATTTTAAACACGGCATGCAAATCATGTTTGGCGACTTTATCGGCAGTGTGCACAATGGGGGCGTATTTGGTACCACAATCGGAAAACTATGCCTACACGATACAATGCCTCGCAATGAGTTCAGGTTGACTGACTTCGCCGTGGACTCCGACAGGAGTTGCATATGATCCATCAAGCAGGAAAGGCGTGAATAAAAGTGCGGGGCTGCAAAATTTCTGAGATCATGTGCAAAGCCTACGATATCAGACTCACAAAGTGACTCATATCTCTGAGGAGAGAAGACTTAAGGCTCACGATGGGCATACTAATTGGACACTGCCTTCTGGCGTCACATGCTTATGAATTAGGCTTCGTCAATTACAGCTCCAGTTATTAGGGGGGCAGAGTTGCCACATCTCGAGGCAGCAATCAAGCTTGATCCTGGAAAAATTTTAGTATTTGCCAAGAGGACGAAGTTATTCTATAACATAAGTCCTGGTACCTGATTGGGGTTCCTCCGTTTGATCGTCAAACAAATTCTGTTAACACTATGGACACATTCAGTCTATGTGAGGTCTTTATTGACCGGCCAGTTCAACCTAACCTAATTTAACGCTTCCGCCATAAAAAGATACACCAAAGCCACTTGGCAGTCTCCTCGTCAAATAAAATGAAACCAAATCGATCACATCGTGGTTGACAACAGGCACAGCGGCAGTACAAAGCAGCACGCAAGATTCGCAAACGCCCCTGTGCAGCGTAGGGGCGCACGCAGTAATACAAGGAAAGTTTGCCGTCGATAAGTTGCTCATGAAACAGGCAGCTGACAGATGGCTATCACAACTGCTCATGTGTTGCTCGTTAATCAACGATTATACCACTACTACTACGTTGATTTTACTCTTACCAACACAGCCACAGTTTTAATTGTGATGACCACTGCTCTAAACAAACGGGAAGTGCTTCTGCGGTGACCTTAACAAGATCAAGAGGTATTGGAATCTAAAACGGCCAAATGTCCACTTTGGCGCAAAGAACATTGGAGGATTGATGCAATTGCCTTTCACATTATAAGATGTGTTACTGTTTCCATAGCATATTTTTATCTTGGTATGTGAGGAATTTAATACATCGTGTATTCAATAAAATTTTTCTAAAGTGCGAAACTCGCGAAAAAACCCTGTGCAGCGAAGAAGGCGCACGCAGCGACACAAGGAAAGTTTACCGTCGATAAGCTGCTCACGGAACACACAGCTGACAGACGGCTCTCACGACCTGACGATTTCGTCCAACAGAACTGGCGCTCTCACTACGTAACAACGCCGCTTCTACCACAGGTTTCCCATGAGCCCGTGATGAGGGATGTCGCACGGCCTCGTATAGAAATAACGCTGCCTATGGGCGTAGCAACGAATTGTTTTTTGAGTGTTGACATACATATTGCCTCGTTGCTCGTTAATCAGCGACTAAATCACTACCACTATGTTGATTTTACTCTTATCAACACAATCAATGTATGGAAGTTAGCTCGGAGAACATTGGAGGATTGACGCAAATGCCTTAAACATTACAGGGTGGGTTACTATTTTCATTGAATTTCATACATGATTCCAATTAAATTTATCCAAAGTGCTAAATTGATATTTTTTCTTTTTTATAATTTTTTTTTTTTTTTTTTGATTAATTTTTAGTGTTTATGGTATTGTGTATATATGTATATATGTAATCACTACAAGAGTTGTTCAATTTATTCCTTCTTTATTTTGTCTTCTACCTTCCTATCGAATCACACGTCAAAAAAGATCTTTGAATTAAAGTTTTTTTTGCCCGAGGGAATTAAACGGAAGAAGGAGGCAATTTCAACAACGACATGGAAAACATGTGTACATACTAATGTATATACATATATTTGTACATGACATAAAAAAAATTGTACAATTTTTACTGTTATGCAAAATTATCGACCATTATCGCCTGGAGATAGCATTCAGTGTCGTGCGAAGACGAACTTAACAAGGTAACTAACTGGTTTCGGGTAAAGATTCTGCGAACAGAAACAGAAACTTTGTTCAGTGCATATTCGCATTCCCGTCGCACATCTTATTGCATCAATACGCGGCTGCACAGGGTGTCTTAGTAGAACATATCCGAGAAACGATAGAGCTTGCTCGTGATCTCTGCTCTATCTGACACAATTTTAGTTCTTTTTTGTTGTCATTCCATTTTAAAAAGGGGCTCAAGAAAATTAATTACAAATTTCATCCCGTTCTTTCCCGTCTATCACACTAGGAATAGGTAAGTACTTTTGCTATGCAGCTCTTCTTCAAATCAAATGAAACTTTTTTCAAATCAAGTGAAAACTTTTTCAAATCAAATGAACCGTTGGCTTTAGTTGCATTGGCATTATTGCACGTCACCTCAAAAGGACTAAAATTTTTGAGCGTAAAAGCTAGTTTCAAAACCTGCAGATTGCATAAGCTAAAAATGAGTTCCATTTGATTTGGAAAAAGTTTTATTTGACTTGAAAAAGGTGGTGTGATGTGTTTGGTTATATGATGAACATGCAAGACCTAAAGGACCCTACTTGTACAAGATAGTGCCTGTTGTTGTTGTTATAGCAATAGGGACACTCCCCATAGGCCCGGGGAGTGTTATCGGTGTTGAAGTTCCATTGCCGGATGCATATCCGGTACGTTCCTCTAACAAGCACCATTAAGGTTCTAGCCCGACCATCTCGGGAATGAGTTGGTATGACCACATGGAACCGTCAAGGTCATAACGCCCTCCCACCCCCTGTATCTATGAGGAACTTGGGGTCGCTAGAGCCTCGGCTGTTAAAGAAAGGATTCGCCACGGGTAGGGTGTGGTTGACAATTGGGTTGGAGAAGCTATATATTGCGCTGGCAATCCCTTGAAATGGTTACGCTACAATCAATCTGGGTTTTTAGTGGCCTCTTACGACAGGAATACCTGCCGCGGGTATATTCTAAGCTTCTGGCCCGCTGAGGGTACTTCTTTGATTGGGTAGCAAGCTCATAAGGGCACATTTTTAGCAAATAAATGAACGTAGATAAAGTTACTTTGGGTGATCGCTGCTCCGACCAGGTGGAAACAACTCACTTGAATACTTAAACGGTCCGTTCGGGGGGTGACCCTGATTCCTGATCATCAAATGAATCGGTGCGTTGCAACAACATACTTCCGGACAAAGCAAACATCGCTCCTTGAAATTTTCTCGGCGTATATATCCCTACCAAGGTATCGTCTTGTCCTTGGAAAACTTAGGCAGATAAGTACGAAGTGATTGAATTACTCTACCTCGTCATCCCTTTTGCAACTAACAAACTACGGATGTGCAGCATGCACGGCATTTCCATCGGGTAGTGCACCTTTTACGCTCCAGTTACCATTGAGAGACGGGCTTTAGTGAGCTCTAGTAGTTCCCTTGAGCGGAAAAAGGATGGCGTCAGCTCCGCGCTTAGCTGGCGAGTCATTATGCTCTGACAACCAGATTATTTTGAAAAGTTAGTTCGATTCCACTATAAAGCGATCTTTGGCAGCCATCCAACTTATAGTGACAGAAACTCTGTTTCTAGTCTGACTATCCAACAAAATGTGGAAGACGCAGCAGTAGTCGGAATCCCTAATTCCCAACTGACAGCGTTCTACTTGAAGAATACTTGCAGGAGGGCTGTCTAGACTCACTCGTCAACAAGTTCACCTTACTCTCACCCCATGAGGGAATATAATTGATGAATCTAGCAACAAGGGCGAAGGCAGATGCCTGGGATGAATTTGATGCTGGCGATTCACAAGGTTATATTAACTGTGCTGCAGCACAAATTCAACCTCGCTTCCATCCCCCTTGACCATGGGAGAGTGTCCATCAGACCAGAATGAGTGATTCTGCGTTATCACCCCCCCCCCCCTCCCCCTCAACAAAAGTATTAAGGAGCACGCGCCTACCTGTCCAGGTCTTCGAACTTCACCAGACAATTCTGAAGAGAATAATCCAAAGTACTTAACCATTTTAGACAGCAAAAGTGACTGGTTCAAATTGGTGTATATGTTATCTCCTTTCTAAACAGAACCAGAGAACTAATGCACATGATTTAGACCACCCCTTTAGAAATTGCTAGCCCATAACCATAGGCCACCACTAAGCAGCCCGTTTCTCTTAGGTCCTGAAGCAGGCTATTGACAACAACGACCCACAATAAGGAAGAAGGACACCCTAGTATGGCGTACCTCTTCTCACGTCTCCTCGAGCCCTATCCATTGTGATTGTTCTATCACACAAAATTCTGCTAATGAATTCTATCGGAGTCTATTCCCAGCAGGAGTAGTGCCCTTTCAATGCTCGATTGGTAGCATAAGCCAGGACTTAATGGCCCATAAGAAAATCTTACCCTGGTATAATCCTTATAACGTGTATCTGAGATGTCGCTCCCCCACACTCAGCTTTGTTTTGCACGCAAAAGTCTGCCAATGAATTTTACCAATTTTACCGGGTTAATTTAAACGCCCAATAGTAGCAGGGCCCTTCAAATGGAAAGACATTGTTTAAGGCTCTTTAGATGCCAATTAATTCCAATTTTGCAGAATGAAACACCATAAACTTGTTTACAATGAGAGTGTTGAGATGCTGAAAACCGCGCTCGAGGAATCCTTCCCTACGTAAAGAACAATCAGGCGTTCCATCATATTTGAAAAAAAAAAAACCAGAACAGGCTGGTTGGTCTTAAGATGTATTTGGATGAAACGCCAACCTATAACACCTTTCTGTGCTTCTTCGTTCTTGTTATTTCCGATTAAAAAATACACAGCCCTACTTTTACCAACCAAAGGTTGTTTACTCCTTTTGGACTAACTGGAAGCTCAGAAGGCGCTAAATATTTCCGTCAACCATCGAGGTTTTTCTTTCTTACCCTACGATTACAATGAACAAGGGTAATAAAGAATAATATTATATTCCAACTATCGGTTGATATATTTACTGCCTGATACGCTATCTTCGTTGGCTTCAATAGGCGGACTACATATTCTTTCCATCATTCATAATTTGTTTTTAGTTTCGTGGAATGAGGAAATTCTTTATGCACTGACAGGGATATATTAAGTCTCACTGCGAGATTCTCTTAGTGTTGGACAGCCGGCCTTCCGCAGGCGCTCCACTAAAATCTAACCTCCCACGTACTCCCCCCCCCCCCCCCCCTCCCACGAATTCCTGTACCTGGGACCGCATTTAGCATTACTTTGGGTACGATACGTAAGCTCCATGACCACTCTCACGCTAAAGGGCTAGGCTCTATTCTCCCGTTCTCTGGTAAATATATGGCTCATATATCAGCTGGTCTTATCCGAGCTGTCACTTCAGCAGGTCATTGTATTGATGACACTGCCCGGGGATAGCTCGCCAAGTGTCTGTACAACCCTCCTTCGTTCTTGTGCGAATTGTTCGGATACGAAGAAGGTGGAGCATGCGAAGAAGGTGAGGCGTATTAAGTCTATATTATCGCGGTAGAGCCAGTTCGGGTTTCCAACCTTCCCCTTTATGTGGAGGTATTTACAGAAGTATTCGAGTCCGTTTAAAAAATGAGTTAGTTAGAAATCGACTTCTCCCTATGGTCACTTCAATCATGGGCCAGATTCGAGAATAACTTGTTCCTGGTCCACTTTCCTGCAGTACTGCTGTTCTACTGTTGCTGCCAGCGTCGACTAGATGCTTTCTAGTTGCTTTTTCTGGCACATATTTTTCTCTCTCAATTAAAGCTCCAAGAGTTGAAATATAACGCTTCTTTTAGGAATTCTATATGGGGCAGGACCTAGTTCAGCTAGCCGTTTAACTCTCACTTGAGATGTTCGAATACTTTGCCTCAAAGAAAACATTTTTTGCCACTAAAACGTCAACTCCTAGCTTCGGCTCCACCGATACATCTCACACTTCTTCATCTCCCTCTGACCTATCTATCGGTCTCAGAGCAGCGAATTGAAGAGTCTTATAGTCGCTACATGTGAATAGCCTATAATCTTAACTTTTATGCTACGAAAAGTCTTACATTGGCCTTTAACTTTGCGACTTTTCTATATTTTCCAAATTCCGTTTTCTAATTTTTTTTTCCTAAGCAGGATTTCAAAAATTCCCATCTCAATGAGCATTCCCAACAATGAAACAATTTGAGCTTGGCTCATCATATGTCGCAATACTCCCAACATAAATAAGGGCGATCCCCTGCAAAGGGTGCAAAGTACTCTTAAATATACATAAATCCTACTAAACACACACACAAACATATAAACGCACCTAAAAGGCATGTATATTTAAATTTAAGTATGAGAAAATAATTACTTTTGGTAGAAAAAGAAAAAAAGATACGAAGGAAAACATAACCAGTAAGGCCAACGCAAAATTAGGGAAAAAGATAAATGAACTTTTAGTGTAGAAACAAAAAAAAACACAAAAGAGATACAACACGAGACGTATGAAAAAAAAATCAATTTTTTTTTGTTCTTTTGGAACACTCAGCCAAGCATCGAAAAAATTAAGTGCCGACGGGTAGCGACAAAAATCTGAAAAGACAACGTCTTAAAAACTGGACAAGCAGACAGACCAAAAAAGACAAGCGACGTGCAACAACAATTGCACAGAAAGGAGAACAGCGACTGTAGAAAGAACAGCACCAATTTGGCTATAGAGTGAATATGTAGAACCTTGTCGACAAACGTACACGAGGTATCGTATGGAGCTCTAAAAGAAACACACACCATCATCAAGACAACGAGCGAAGCGTTTTGAAGACGCATAGAAACATATGTGTGCGGGCATGATAACCATTGTACTGTAGGCCAGATGACTTGTTTTGGTGAGTAAAAGGCGAGTAACGGTAGTAAATTCAATGAGTTCCGTAGGCTAGTGGGCCAGATGACTTGTTTTGCTGAGTAAAAGGCGAGTAACGGTAGTAAATTCAATGAATTCCGTAGCCTAGTTAAAGCTTCATGGTATGCTGAGTAGTTTCTGAGAATTCGACGCCATTATCGATCTTTGATAAACCAAACAGTTCAGACGGCGTACACCCGAAAGGAAAATGCTTCTGACGGATCTACTAGTTTTTGACAATATTAAATGGTGTAAGCAATAGACTTGATATATGCAGCCATAGAACGCCCAACTTTACTGTATCGTATTCTGGTTTTGTGGCCTGCGTTTACGGAGGTTGCGAACAAAGTCCAAAGGAGTTGGGAGCTTTAGTTTAGCGGCGACTTTGCCACCACTCAAACGAAGGCACTCAGCACCATGCTTTACTTCCCACCACAGGATATTGTGGTGAAGGAACTACCCGTTATCGCAGCCCTGCGAATTGAGGAAACCGGAAGTTGATAAAAATTAGGGAGTATTCACAGCTATGATTCCGAGCACCAATGCCGCAACTTCATTGCCAATGCTCACTGATTATTGCTTATCCAGTAATATATATTTTTAGGAAGTACCAGTGTGCGATCCCTGAGGACAAAAATGCGAAAATAGGCATTATACTGTTCACTGTTGTCATCAAAATTTTTAGCCAAGGCTCCGAGCTTGATGGGTAGGTGGAAGGGTAGAATCTTTCCACCGGACTTGGGACTAGAGCTAAGCTCTTCAAAACCGAACAGTGACTGTGTTAATAAGAGTATTATGATCGTAGTGGTGGCGGTATAGTTGTTGATCAACGAGCGACGAAGCAAGACGAATGCACGCATTGTTGGCTAACATTCTAAAAATATTTCGTAAATATGCTATGAGATAATTATTTTATTACATGAAAGTATAAACACTTTAAATAGAATATAATGAGCACATTAAAAAGCTTCAAATTCGAATTTACTGCAAAATTGTGCTATGTAATGACGACCGAAGAGATGGCCCAACATTTTAGTGTCTGCCTTACATAGAGCTGATGCGCGCCGGCCAGGATGGATACGACAGCTCACATCTTTCCATAAAATGATTCGATAGACATATATATGGCCTTGCTGAATTGCGTACTACCACAAACAGAATACGCAGGGCAAATTTTCTAGGCTCAGCACTTTGTGTGTGTCATCAATATTCGTTTAGCTTTCCCATGATGAAGGATGCACTTACACTCTTTTGTTCCTGAATAAGTCAGGGTGCCTTGTAAGAGTTTTCTGTCGCTTGGACAGGAAAGCTTGCAGCATCTGTTGTTTCCCCTCACCCGCATCAAGTAGTGGGATGTATCCAAGAACAAAATAAGGGCGATACCTAAAGTAATCAACTTCGCGAAATATTTCGATCCAAGGCAGGTGGTTCAGTTAGGAGTACAGACGCTTCAGTGCATATAAATAGTCTAATTAGTGATCTAAGTATCGGATTATGAAAGTAATTTCTCTACCCAAACCACTTAATATAGCCTAACCTGGAAGCTAAAAGATAGGACTATATACTATTCCCTTAACTTGTACAAAAGCCAGTGTTCTAGGAAAAATGTGTATGCGTTGGGTCACATAAAACAGCTTCTAATGCAAAAGGACGGAAATTTATAATAGGTCACATACTTTAAATGTTCATGTTTTTTGTTGTAATGATAGAACGTCTGTTTAAAGCTTTTCAAGAGCTCTGTTAAAATGTAATCAGGCTTCAATGCAAAATGCTCGCCTTTGATAACCAATTTAAGATCATGTACCTCGAGCTTTCCTGTATTTTGTTAAAACGTTTAAAATTCAAATCGACGTTTTTTGGGAGTTCTGCTTCAGTGACTTTACTTTTTTTGATATATAGCCGGGTGATTTATGCTCCTTCTCGTAATATCAACGGAGTGCTTCAAAGGAGCCCTTTGAGTTTTCCGCAGATGGGAACGGAGTTTAACAAATAAAAAGGCGCTCCGCCATAGAAAGTATGACTGCGGAAGTTAGAGAACGCGGGTAATAGAAATCAGCGTCAGTTACCGTTCGACTGGTCAATGTTCTCCCGACTACAAAATCTGAAGTCAGAGCCTTGAATGGTGATGCCAGCTTTCTATGTTTTTCGACAAAATTTGTGATCTTCCAATTACAAAGTCTGAAGTCACAGCCCTGAGAGGCGTTTCCAGTCTTCCCTCTTTTTCGAGAACTCGCAACTATCCGAGTGATCGATGTTCTTTCCACTGCATAGTCTGAAGTCACAGCCTTGGAAGACGATGCCAGTCCTCTCCGGTTTCCTATAACTGGCGACTGTTCTAGGTTCTCCCGATTTCAAAGTTTGAAGTCATAGCCTTGAAATACGATGCGATGCCAGCCTCCTCTACATATCGGTAGCGGGCGCCAATTGGAAATGTCTGTTTCGATTTGGAATCCGAGCGAGCAACATTCCGGAAACTTTGGCTATGGACAGAAATGGTATGTATAAAATAATTATGAGAAGTTTTGTTATCTAGAAAATGAGTGCGAAGGAATTATCGAAGGAAAAATTTTATTTTTGTGAGTTCTGAGTTATGTACGCTCGTCTCTATCACAAATTATGGCTCTGAATCCCCATTGAGCGGAAAAAAGCGTTTGTTCGTTAGCACCAGAGCAATTACTTATCGAGATCTATGCCTTAGATGACATTGATGCTTGGTGTATATGATAGAATCATAATCGATCAAGCATACCCTGGTGGTATTACTTTGCTGTACACAGGGGAGTCAATTTAAATATATCAGAAAAAGTTAATTACCATAAGTAAAGTGGTTAAAAATCTCATCTAGAAATCTGTTACCGAGCTGGGCGACCATGAATGTGCAAAGAGCTCCATATGCCGACTACATTAATTCTAAATGCAACGCACGGAATAGGAAGAGGCTTGCAAGATTCATCCATATTTGAAGACAATCCCTAAGCTTGTACGATTGTACGATCTTCTTCAGGAAAAACCGCAAGAACTCTGAAGTTTTATGACGACCGAATCATAAAATAAGGGGGAAGTTCATAACATTTCAGTGACATACCTACAAGCGTTAGACAATAGAGTCCAACTCTCTAGCTTTAAAGGCAGAAACCGAAAAAAATCATTTCACTTTTACCTAAAAATATATTTCTTGTAACCCACTGTGCAATGTAAAGGCATTTCTTATATGTGCGAGTGATTGTACTTTTGAGAGCACTTTTATAAGGCGATTACCGAACGCTGCATGTGACAATATGACAGAAACAGTGAAGTCAACGTCGACGGATTGATTTCGACGCGACGTATAGAACACTTCGCTTTTGTTTGCTTGAATGTATTTTTTAAACGTAAAATAGCTTCAGCCGCAAGCAACCAACAACGATACCCACACCTATTTATGAGCTCACGGGAGTACATACAAATATTGGGGCTCTCCATCACACACTCACTACTCTCATTACATCTCCAGCCCAACACCAACCAACCTAAAACACGCGGCTACAACTGCAACATGTTCGTATCGTGTATAAAAGAGAAAGCAAAATTTTAAAAGTTCCATAAAGTGTAGGAATTCCATGAAAGAGTGAGTGTGACGCTTATCTCACAGCTGGGCGCGAATGAAAAAGCGTTGCGCCTAAACAAGTTAACAAAGCCTATTGGAGTCACATACATGCCTGTGCTTATGTGCATAACCTATCAAACATCAAACACACACACAGTCAAAGCACACAAAAAGAATCGCCGCAACAGGCAGCAGGCAGGCAACAGCTAGTAGCAAGAGATTATGGAGCCGACATCGTGCTCCAGCAGCAGTCGCTTGGTATGCAATGGAGAAATATTCGAAAAATGTGTGAAGAAGTCACAAGCCAAAACGGCGACAGCGAGCTCCAATGTGGATGAGGATGGACACACGCACACACAACCACTTTTTTAGTTGATTTGTGTTGATGTTAGTACGAGTAGTCGTAGTAGGTGCATGTGTGTACCTACGCCTTTACTTATCTGACTTTGCTGTTGGCTGCAGTGCATGTGAAACACATGTGTTTGAAGAATGTTTGGAGTTGTTCGAATCCTAGCGGGAGACAAACAATGCGCTCGTATGTAAAATTATACAAATATGGAAAGTATAAAAAAAGAGGTCAGTAGGAATAGCAAGAGCTGGTACATAAGTTAGGGGTTTTGGGTAGATAATGGAAAATGGGTTAACGATACCACAATTTTTACGAACAACGTCTAGCCATAGCTCCAAAAAGCAGTGGTGTTCATACGCTTTAGCAATTATAAGACGTAAGAGCTTCGAGGTTCTAGCCAATGTCTCCATATCTTCTTATTGACTTCAGATAGACTACTGAGTAGAGTATCACCCCATATCTCGATTGTCAGTCGATATTGTTCTAACACTGTATATCAGTATCGTTTTTCAAAAAAACCCTATCTGAGAACTCGGTTAAAAAGTGCCCTATCTCAGAACTGTTTTCATAAGGCACTGTGTCACGTAAAGGTATATTGAATTTATTCTCATAAAAAGGCTTTTTGAATAAAAAAAATCTAGGATAGAGCGTTTTTAAATAAAACTTTGAGATTGGGAGTTCTAATAGAACATATCCTTAAAGCTTAAATGCATCATGTAAGGGCAATTCATAAGAACTGATAAACACAAAAAATCTATAGAATAACCCATACAAGCTCAAAATACGATATTCGTGTTTCCACCTTTGATTTCTTTTAGTCGACAAATTTTTGCTTTGAAACGGTTGGAATGATTTGTATCCAAATAAGATAAAAACGAAAGACTTAAGCTACGAACCTCATTTTTTGTCATAAAACTCACAATGCAAGGCAGCTACCGTAGCATGGAGTAGGAGTGTTGAGGGGCATGCACACCTTCACCACAGAGGATAAATATAATAAGAGCCGTCACTCGTTATTTTTTAGGCATTTACTCGATGTAAACTGTGAGGTAGTCGCTACTTTTGTTTTATGAGGGACATTTTTGAATTGCCTTCCATTTATCCATGCGGTGTTGTCACTTTATGCAAACGTGTTTTTTGGAAAGAGAATTAAATAATTAATTAAATACAGTCGGAAAAATAAACACAAATACGCCATGAAAATGTATAGAAGACATTTATAAATATCTCGCCCAAAAAAAAAAGTAGCGACTACCTCATAGTTTACATCGAGTAAATGCCTAAAAAATAACGAGTGACGGCTCTTATTATATTTATCCTCTTTGCCTTCACTACGAACGACGATCAATAGAAATGGCCTCTTTATTTCAGTATAAAGGTAGCTTGGATGGGAAATTTTTGGCAGCTATTCAGTTTTTATAATTTAGGATTCTCGCTAATGGTGTGCCATTTTTTTTATCTTTTTTACTTCCTCTTCCTCTGCTACCATATATTGACGCTGATAAGATTACCTTCTGATAAGATTTTCCATAACCATAACATGGCGTAGATGCTGGAGTTCGATTTTCCCGTTGATCTCTGAATAAAAGTCATACAATCTTCATCGATACTCGCCGTTGCCGCCGCGAAGAAAAGCTTAAATCTTAACAAAAAGTTTTTTAATGAGCCTTTGTTGTTGTAACAGTACCTCGCCCGGTACGTGACGGTGTGCATAGTATCTGTTAAGTCTTAGTCTGGCAAGCGCAGGACACGAACACAGTACGTACTCGATATTTTCCTCCTGCAATCCGCACTTAATCGGCTGAAAACTACTAATTTTAAAACATGTGACGCCAGAAGATAGTGTCCCGTTAGAATACCCATCATCGGCCTACAGTTCTCTCCTTTTAGTTATCTTCGACATTTTGCAGCCCCACTTGATGGATTAAGTGCAATTATGGCCTTCTTTTAATCTCGCTCCGATGAATGTTTCCTTTTTAGCAAGGTCATCCGATTTTTCATTCCCATCCCATATGACCGTGGTCCTAATATAGATGTACATATATTTCGCCCTATCCCAATTCTTTCTATGGATTACTTTAACTCTAACACAGTTTTAGAAGTTGTGCTAGGCGAGATTATTATCTTAATTACTGCTTGGCTGTCAATATAAAAGTTCACTGAATTTAACTTAAGCTATTTTCCTCCAGTTTTTCTACTGTTTTAGACACGGCTACTTATTCCGCCTGAAAAACACTACAGGCGTTGAAATTATAACGAGCTTCAGATAAAAATCACAGAAATAATTGATTTAGGCTAGTCCGTTGCTGGGTTCAGAATGAACTAACATGGTATGAACGGGTTTACTCTCAAATTTCGTATAGAATTTGATGTTGCCTGACGCTCGGTTTACAGCTGCATAAAATAAGAGCGTGAACTAAGGACGAGAGGCTTCATGTGGACATAGAATTAAGTGGAATTAAGTAAATGATTCAAATGAATTTCCTATCGGCATGAACCTGAATATAAGAATATACATGCATACATTTATATGTTATACATACAGACATACATATGTATGTACTATTTCAAATATGTTATGCGTTTTCCATATGCATTAGCTTCTAAGGTTGACAAACATTGGCTGTTGCTAATCTAAAAACGTTGACAATATTCATAAGGAATACACTTATGAACCCAGCAGTCAAAGCAAGCGGTTGTAAACTCACACTTACTGAATCTACTCCAAGGTGTCCCCTCATGATCATTTAGGGGTCATGTCGAAATGATTTTGGTGACTTCCCCAGGGTCCTCCCGGGGTAATTTGTGGCTAATTACGGAATGATTTCGGGACTCCTTCCGGATCCTTTCGGGTTCATTTGGGGTCTCTTGGGATTATTTGGGGGACTCTCTTGTGGTCATTTGGGGATCACTTCGGTTCCATTTCGGGATGTGAGAAAAAGTGTATATTTTAAAACTCACAATCACTGAATCCACCCCAAGGTATCTCCTCATGGTCATTTGGGGGTCATTTCGGAATGATTTTGGTGACTTCCTGAGGGTCCTCCCGGAGTATTTTGTGGCTAATTACGGGATGATTTCGGGCCTACTTCCGAATCCTCGCCGGATCATTTGGGGAACCTCTCGGGATTACTTGGAGGACTCATGTGGACATAGAAGAGAGAGAGGCTTCATGTGGACATAGAATTAAGTGGAATTAAGTAAATGATTCAAACGGATTTCCTATCGGCATGAACCTGAATATAAGAATATACATGCATACATTTATATGTTATACATACAGACATACATATGTATGTACTATTTCAAATATGTTATGCGTTTTCCATATGCATTAGCTTCTAAGGTTGACAAACATTGGCTGTTGCTAATCTAAAAACGTTGACAATATTCATAAGGAATACACTTATGAACCCAGCAGTCAAAGCAAGCGGTTGTAAACTCACACTTACTGAATCTACTCCAAGGTGTCCCCTCATGATCATTTAGGGGTCATGTCAAAATGATTTTGGTGACTTCCCCAGGGTCCTCCCGGGGTAATTTGTGGGTAATTACGGAATGAGTTTGGGACTCCTTCCGGATCCTTTCGGGTTCATTTGGGGTACCTTTGGGATTATTTGGGGGACTCTCTTGTGGTCATTTGGGGATCACTTCGGTTCCATTTCGGGATGTGAGAAAAAGTGTATATTTTAAAACTCACAATCACTTAATCCACCCCAAGGTATCTCCTCTTGGGTATTTGGGGTCATTTCGGAATGATTTTGGTGACTTCCTGAGGGTCCTCCCGGAGTATTTTGTGGCTAATTACGGGATGATTTCGGACCTACTTCCGAATCCTCGCCGGAACATTTGGGGAACCTCCCGGGATTATTTGGAGGACTCTCTTGGGGTAATTTGGGGATCACTTCGGTGCCATTTCGGCATGTGGGAAAAAGTGTACATTCTAAAACTCACGCTTACTG
This sequence comes from Eurosta solidaginis, assembly GCF_040869045.1. Classification (NCBI taxonomy): domain Eukaryota; kingdom Metazoa; phylum Arthropoda; class Insecta; order Diptera; family Tephritidae; genus Eurosta; species Eurosta solidaginis. The sequence goes on from NC_090321.1 coordinate 60,679,667, forward strand.
AATCTACCCCCCGGGGTCCTCTCAGGGTCATTTAGGAATGATTTTGGTTACTTCCTCAGGGTCCACCAGCGCTTATTTGTGGCTAATTACGGGATGATTTCCGGACTCCTTGCGGATCATCTAGAGGTCCTCTTGGGGACATATCGGGATGATTTTGGGGACTCTTTCGGAGGCCTCCCGGAGTCATTTGGGGGTGATTTCTGGACGATTTTGGGATTGTCGGGTTGCTTCCGAGGACATTTGGGGAACACTTCGGAGTCGTTTGGCGTCTATTTTGGGAAGATTTCAGGGATTTTTTCGGGTTCGTCGCGGGGCTACTTTCGGGTAATTTCGGGATGCTTGCTTCGGGGTCGTTGCAACATAATTTTGGGGGCTCTTCCGGGATCTTCCCACGTTTATTTGGCGGTAATTTCGGGACGATTTTGGGGATTCCTCGGGATCCTGCCAGGGTCATATTGGGATCACCTTGGAAAAAAAACCTCACCACGTTAAAATAACAACCAGCTATATTTTGCAGTACGAAAGCTTGGATAAATAAATGGCTTTTAGCAGCTTCCCTCAGATGTCTGTTGATCTTCCGATCATGGACATCAGCCTATTAAACAAATCGTTTTGTAGTCTAAGAGTGCATCGTCTGGCATTTCCAGAATGAATACTTGAATTGGTACTGTTGGCCCAAGACGATCAATCATAGGCTTTTTGAAAGCGTTTTTCCGTGAGAACTAAACATAGGCTTAATTATTCAGTAGGTTTACCAGAAGTTTGTTTAACGACCAAACTGAAAACCTTATCAAAAACCAGGACCTATCTTATGAAATAACTCCGTCCTTCTGGCAAATACTAGAAAGATTCTAAATCTGACAGCTGTATTATTCCTAATAGCTGGAGTCTTAGCTTGGCAAGCGCAGGGCATGAACACAAATCGTGCTCTATCGTTTCCTCCTCCTCAAACCCGCACTTCCTACATCTGCTGTCAATAATCAAGCTTCATCGCTTTTTAATGATGGGAGTAACTCTGTTAGTCTGAGGTTGTAAGAGAGTAAAATGCGTTTAGTTATTACTATTGTTTTCTTGATTTCCCAAAATGGTGCATAATTGTCACGCCTCGTTAAATGTCACTGAAGATGGTACAACGCATTCGTCTTCAAACCAAATTTGACAACGGATGACAGAAATTCCAATATACAGTGTTTACATAGCTTGACCTTATGACAAAGACTTGCTCGTCCTTATATGAAAGTTCTCTTTTAAGAGTACTGCACCTCATAAGTTCAGTACACCAAAGAAGCTAAAAGAAGCACGAAAAAGCTCTCCTAAGATGCATTTGACCTATCATCTTAATCAATTGGACTGTCGTGACGCCAATTGGAAGCAGATATTGAGATCAAGTGTCCCTCCACTTGTCTCTTTGTCCCTTTCGACTCAAGGAACGACTCTCTTTCGAGAATTGGAATTTTCCTAAGCCGAAGGGGGTGTTTCAGTTCGCATAACATGACCTAGCCAGCAAATCCTTTGGTCTTTTATACGTTGTCCAATGTTCCCAGCTCAGTATAAAGTATCTTTCGATACATAACGTTAAATACTCCACCTGCCATTCCATATTCTCTCTCCTCTGTCTATAATCCTCAGCCCCGCATCAGGAGAGATATTATGGTAATATTATAGAGCATAGACTTTGTTCGTCGAAAGAGCACATTACTTAACTTTAACTGACTCCACGGTTCAAAGTAGCGGTTCCTGGAAAACGTTACTGTCCGTCCCATCTTGACAGTTTATCAATTCGACTTAGAGACAAGGTCAATAATATTTCTACATAACCGGCTAACTTCGGACTAGCACTTAGTGTGGGCCTGGGTATTGGCGCATTTTTTATGGTGTTGACATCATCACACCAACGCCAAGGCCGGTGTGACAGTGAGTTAGCGCTATAACACCAAGCGAATTTTTGACGCTTCTTAGCAGTATTGGCGCTACTGGCAACACTTAATTGATGACGGCAGTGCATGTGAGCATAAGAAAGCAATAACCGCCTGAAGGCTATGTTATTGGTTGCGATTTCGATGATTTCGACTATTGCGCAGCACTTTTCTATCTTGTTACCAGACGCTTCCTAGGCAGAGTTAATTATGAATAAAACCGAATAGAGCTGTTAATTGATTAAATAGCTGTTAACACAATAGCTGTCAAGAGATGTCGCTCCTAAGCAGTCATGTGTCAGCACCAGTAAGTTCAAATTAATCTGGGTCCTAGAAAACAGCTAGTATTTTCCAAGAGGACGGAGTTATTTTATAACATATGTCCTGGCACCTGATTCGGGTTCTTCCGTTTGGTCGTAAAACAAATTCTGGTAACACTATAGACACATTCAGTGTATGTGAGGTCTTTATTGATCGGCCAGTTCAACCTAACCTAACCAGTAACTGCACCCTCGGTGTCAACTCAATAACTTAACATCGCACAGAGTTACACAGCCTTAACTTAGTGTAGTCCGGTATTTTTTAACTAAATCAATTTTAAATCAGAAAAATATAGTACCTAACTAGTTGGGTGTTTTACAGCATGGTAGCTTCATATTTATGTGTATGTACATATGTATTTGTAAATGGTTAAAAAAAATAACAATGCGACACTACCACGACAACCACATTGACCAAAGTCATCATAGACTACAAAATCATCATTATCAACTTCATAATCATCTACAACGTGCTGCACTGCCGGCAAACATTCTCCAACGAGCGCGATGAGCTCCACATTTAATACATTGAAATAAAACCATGTCTTCTTCACTGTGTATGTGTATATTGATTGCCATCGCTGCTGTTCGACTTTGCCTCTGGTGGACTCTGCGCCTTTGTTGTAGTCGTCGTTTGTGCTTAGTGCTCGTGTGCGCGCGCCGCACATCGCATGCTTCACCATAACGTAAAGCAAATTAGTCAAATCAGTCTTGGCATTTCACTTTTCCGTTACAGTTGGTCGTGCTCCGCGTTCAATGTTGGACGCGCTTAAGTGTTGGGCTGGACAATAGCAGAAATTGGAAGACAATAGAAATAAAAAAAAAATAAAATCTGTTTGAATAAAATTGTTGAAAAGACTGTAACGGCATTCCTTTAATTGCTTGACTTGATTTTTATTTGTTTTTTTTTTTTTTTGTTGTTAAAAATGAATGTTTGATGAAGTGTGACAAACTCATAAGCAACTTTACGATACCGGAAATGCATCTCAAAAATTTTTGTTGACTCTTTACAATAACATAATAATAATAAAAACAAATTGCGCTGTGAAAAACAAAAAAATTAATAAAAAATTTGTAATTTTTGTGAAAATCGATGAAATATTGTGACTAATAATCGCCTACAAAATAATAACGTGTTTGCCTCTTAACGCCTACATACAAATTGGTTGCTGCTTATTTGGTTTTTTTTTCGAATGTTGCATTCAATGTCCCGCCCGCAAATCGTGACAGTGCTGCCGGCCCGAAGACGTCACCTCAAAATCGAAATATGCTGACATTTACCAAAAAAAACAAAAACAAAAAAAAGTTGCTTCATTCAAGTGGCGGTGTGACATGTCGCGCCCACTTATTACATATACACTAGCAAAATATACGAAAAGCATTCGAATACTCCCGAGCGCTAACGCTGCCTTCCTTTTTCGGCTAACGGTAAAGTGGTGTTCGAATTATTTCCGGCGCACCGAATTCGAAATATAGTTACGTTTATGACTGGTAAATACCGAGAAGAGAAATGAGAGAGCAATTGGCAAATGTGGGAAAAAGCCGTCGGCGAAACGCGAACTAAGTTTTTTGGCATTCGAAACATTTGCTGCGCCAAACTACAGAAACTAAACGAAATAAGAATAACTAGAAAACTTTATAAAAATAACAATAATAACAGCAAGAAAAGGTGATCCAAAGGTAGATACAACACTGGCTAAAGACAACTGCTGAAAAATAAGTATAAATTTTGTAAAAGTTTAAGAATTACATTTTTTTATTATTCCAAAAAATCTTCTGCAAGCTTTGTAACTTCAAAAATAGAATTTAGCTACAGGCTTGTAGGAGTGACATAAGGTCAACGGTCATAATGTCAATTGGCCTTAAGCGGGAGTCATTGGTGCCGTTTGTCGTACCGTTTGTCAGCTGTTTATCGTTACGACGTTTAACCAAAAACCAATTGGTTGGCTACGATACGGTTACGACCTTAGCGGCACCAATAATCGATTGCATTGATTTCCATAAGGTTGGTCGAATCAGCTGTTATAAGGTTACCGATACGGTTACCGATAAAGCACCAATGTCTGCAGCTTTATGACCACTTAAAATGGCCAAAAAGTCAATTGAAGCTATAGCCATATAAAATGGTCATAATATCAACGTTATTGGCGTTATGGGCAACCTGCTCTTCCAAAACGGTCATAAAATAACTCTTCTGAAGTCTACGGTCTGTATTTCTGCTTGTGGGCGGGTGTTATGGCTAGATCTTCGAAGTATCACATTGTCCACAACTAAGGAATATGGAAACAGACCGTTGACGTCAATGAAATGACTCAAGATCTCGAACAACATAATGAAGCTGAGAATGAGTTGATACTCAGGCAGACTTGTTATATGAAATCTCGGGATTGACGTTGCCAATACGAATCATTCATCTACGCAAACCAAGCGTTAAGAGGTAGGCTCATTGAGCAGAAATAGGTGAAAGGTGTAAAGGTGTAGCGGTAGAGAGGTTTTGCAGCAACGCTGTTTTAAAAAATCAAAGCTTATTTACCTGATGGCAGCAAAAAAGAATATTTGTAGCTTTTCAGATCTTAATTTTAAACAGCGCTGTTGTGACTAACCCTAGAAACGTTCAGAACAACATGAAATACTCCCAATTTTATGGTCAACCCCGGCAGACGGCTTTTCCCAATCTAAACACCTACCTCTGCACTGTCTCACCCTCTTTTTCCCCTCTTATTTCCTCTCCCCTATGTGTTCACACTATGGACACATTTAGTCTATTTGAGGTCTTTATTGACCTTACAGTTCAACCGAACTGCGTTCTTCCTGCTTACCTAAATCGGCCCACTCAGTCTTCTCATCTCTTTCATTCTTCCATAAATCTTTCCACTCATACTTTTACTGCTCTTGCTTTGTATAAGTCTGACTCTGACTAATACTCAAATTCATATCCTCATGTGATTCTTACTCTTCCTATTAACCTCTTATTCGTCCTTTTTCTCAAACCATTGCCCTCATTCTTATTTTTACTTTCACTCTCCCTCTTCCTGATTGTTGTTGACAAAGACACTCCCCGAAGGTTTTGGGGAGTGTTATCGATGTTGATGGTCTTTTGCGGTATATAGGTCCCGTACGTTCCGGTAAAAAAATATCATTAAGGTAAGGACCACCTCGGGAACGACACCATCCATGAGGAACTTGGGGTCGCCACAGCCTCGCCTGCTAAATGTATGTACGATAAATTCAATTGGGTTGCGGAAGCTTTGAAGCTATAAAACTCTGTATTGCGTTTTTCAACACCTTGAATCCCCTTCTTCCTGATTCGTTTTGTTCTGTTGATTTTCCGACAGGGTGAATAATTAATGTATATTAGAAGAACGAAAAATGACATTGAGGATGGCGCAACGCCGAAACCAAATTTGACAAGGCATGGCGGAATATCGTTCCAATATACAATTCCTTCCTATTGTTTGCTTTTCTTTTTCGACTTCCCTCCAACGCCCCCTTCTCCATTTCTATTTTTTTTTTATCTTTTTTTTATTTCCCCTATCCAATATGGGGGTATATCGAGCTTGGCTTTAATAAAGTGATACAAATTTAGCAAAACACAACCAAAAATGTTCCCTTCCTACTACTTAAAAATTAACTTCTGCTCAAATTCTTGTTGTTGCTCGTTTTATTGCATCATTATTCAGCCGAATGAACGGAGACATTTTTTTATTTCAAATTTTCGGATACGGCGCTCCTTTTTCTATATTTTTTGATCCCATTCCAGTGAAAAATCGGATAGAAAACCTACCCAATGAGGTCTTTCCTAAGATAAGAACTTATTGAACTAAAAGTTTAGTGAAAATTGTGAATAACAAGTCGTGCAAATTGGACCGATTAGGATTACTTTGAAACACGAAGAACAAATTAAACTAAACGTCTATAATGTCATAAGATCAAACGGAAATTTCCCAGAAAGTTTCAAGTATTTGGCAAGAGGTCGAAGTTTTTTAAAATTGATCTTGATTTTTGAAAGGGTTTTTGGAATGGGTTTTCAGTTTGGTCGTTGAGCAAACTCCTGATAACATTATGGACTCATTCAATCTATGTGACGTCCTCAGGGGCCGGTCAGTTCAAGGCAAGAGCTCGCTATCAGAACCTGGGCTAGGGTGCTTAGCTCGACTAAACTACAATAGCTACAGAAAAAATTCGTCCTAATCGTTCGTGAATTATTCTCATGGCCCCTTGAAGTATGAAACTCACATTTGGTCACCCGACTATGGAAAAACTATAATGTGGTAACGTATGTAGAGCTCGTGCGTTTCGAGGAAGCAACACTCCAATTATAAAACTATTTCGGAAGGATTATATAAATTAATTTTATTCCGACATCTTTTCAATTAAGTTAAAAATTTAGATGCCGTCATTTCCTACAATTTTTTTTGCGTAAGGGACCAACCCAGTTATGGGTTAAATCGTAGTTAATACACTTACGACTTAACAGCTTTGTGCCCTCCATAGTATTACTCTAGTACCATAAACTGAATGTCCCGCAAGTTAACAGCTCGTTCTTTAGAATTCCGTCTCTGTGAGGTCTGTTTTAACCGCCCAGTTTAATATTGACCATAGAGTACCGTAACACTGGAAGTGATGCTGCTTTTAAAAAAGTGTCGGACACACAATCAAAAATAATCCAAGACAGTGGGGCAGCGCTTAATAATAGATAAATGATATACATAATTGTACATTTGGTCTGTTCACGAGTGTAAAAACTTGTGTACCTTTGACTTCGAAGCAGCCGCCGTGGTTTTAATCTATTTAGGATTCATGCTGTAAGTCCCATAACAGATAATATCTTGATTTGAGTATGCGTTCGGCCTAGATCTTCGCAGAAGTAAGTAGGTGACTAAGGCCCAGGTTTAATTAAAAGACATTTTCATTCCGTAAAACTTGTCTAAACCTACTGATTATTAGATCTCCTTCTTGTAGACTCCCCGATGGTTGATGGTCCTATGCCATATATATGTAGATCTGTTACGTACCGGTAACACGCACTACTAAGGTAGTAGCCCCATCAACTCGACAATGCTTTAATATGACGTCGTGAACCTTCAAGAAATTATGTGCAGAAAGGGGCCTCCGAAAAATCATATCTAGGACCTCTCTCCCCATCTTTGCAGCCTCTGCTGTGATATCGATTGTAGTGCTGGCCCTAAAAATACTCAGCAGATTCCTTCTCCCTCTATCATTTCAGACTGGCTATGTGGGTTTTGATATTGCATAATTTTTGTCTACTCTTCTCCTTTTGATGTGCTTTGTCCACGTAAAAATTTTGATTACCTCAACTACCTACTTTGATTCATTTCCTTCAGCTGTTCCCCACATGTCAGCTCTTCTACTGTCTAATTTCCCTCGACTTCTTTATGAAGTAGAACCTATGGACAATGGATATTTCTAGAAAGCTTGACGACACATTTAAAGGTTTCTTAAATGGGCCTTCTAAGTTTGAGCTAGTCTGGAGTGCAACTAGGAATGTTATTGCTGGCAGGCTATCACAAACTATCATTACCTTATTAGTTATACTTGTGCCCTCAAGTGATTTGACCATGTACATTCCGCCCTTTCAAGCACATGCTCCGTATTTTATTTCATCAAGAAATCACGCTTTCAAGTAGAATGCTCACATGTCTAATAAATAAATATCAATGACGTTTAAGTCTATGAAAAACCTTCAATGATACTGCCAACGGCAGTTCTATCGACAGTGCAAACTGTGGCTTTGTAGCACTAGTAATCTTAATACTACAATTTTAAAACCTGTTGATGTGATGTGAAACCAAATAGTGGAGAGTAATGCTGTTTGAAGAGGGATATGCTAAGACATTGGGGATCGCTTTACTTGGCACGATAGAGAGGTCAGCTAAAGTTGCAATGGTTTGCTAATTAAAATTCGATACGAACCTCAGTTGATATTTTATAAACTTTTAGCTGCGATAGGATTCAATGTGTGCGTAGTTGAATGTTAGGAGCCGTTTTCGCCAGCACCAGTTAAGTTAGAATCCTTCAGATAGCTTCATTTGACATTTCTGTTTACACAAACACAGGGTGTGTCCAATCCCTGATTAAATCGATATTTGTAAATATTTTGTAGAACAAATCGCAAAAATCTATTGTGAATACACGAAAACCAACAAAACAGCTGACATTTGTTTACACCTTTACCTTGCTCTTGACCATTATGAATTCATACAAGTGAAAAATCTTTATATTCCTCCATTGCCATAAAACTAAATAAAAAAATAAATGTAAGGCGCCATAACCTCCGAAGAGATTTTAGGCCGAGCTTCTCTTCCCATTTGCGTCGTGCGCCTTTTTAATTTTTCCTACAAATTGGCGGGACGAGACCTACTTGTTTTATGCCATACCTACCTGTCAAGTAATTGCTGACAGGGAGAACGGCTGTCGCATATGGCCAGAGAATGGAAGAATGGTTTGTTTTTTGCTGGCGGTTAATAGATTTAAACGCCATGAATTGCCCATTTGTGTTTCAAACAAACTTTTCTTTGAAATATGTCTGCAGAAAACGGGACTAAAACCTAATATTAATTTTTGAGATGTAGCTTATAGAGAAAATATGAGCAGCAAGTTAAGCAAACTTTTAAAATATGTAAATAAACTGGATCTCAAATTGTTGTTGTGAAAATGTTCATTTCTAAGTCCTTTTCCTTTCTCTGTGTCTTCTTTCTTTATTTGTTAAATACTATTCAATCTATAACCAGCCAAAGGTTATCATCACTACTGCTGTCTTTTAATATTTATTAACTACTTTTCTTTAGTTTTAAGATTTACATTTACATACATAAATATTTCACTATTGTCCGTTATATTTAATTTAATTTGATTAATCTAATTTATTATTATTATAAATGTTCAATTTTTATAGCTCATGCTATTCATGACTAGCACTGTTAAATAATTTGTCAAAATTGTTGTGCTAGGAACAAATTTTCAAATAAATACATACATACATACATACCAGTCGTCTTCAAAAATTTTAGGAAAACACCATTGATCGAATGATTTAAGTAATCGAACAGCGATTTAACAGGTGATTCAGGCTGTTTACTATTGTGAACGTTTTTTCATACATTCGACACTTGTTAGAATTCACAATACTCTTGACTGACAGTCGCTGCTTCAGTTAGCATAGAGAAAACGAGAAATTCGATAGTCTCTAAATAAGTGGCTAATTTAAAGGTGTGAAAACGGTCTTAAGTACCCTATCGGAGAGTTTCTTTCTAGCGCAAATTTAACGTGTTGCAAGACCATGTGCTCAAGTTCATGAACCTCAAGCGCCTTGCAGCTTATACTTGCCCATCGCAAGCTTGCTGCCTTCTTTATGTATTGAAAAATTTGAAGAAAGCACGCATCGGAATTCATAAACTTCAAAACAAGTCTTGTCAATTATCCCATCATTTTAACTGATTTCTAAATTGACGTATTTTTTTTTTTAATATTTATGGGTGAATTCATAGCTTTACCTAAGTAAATAATAGTTATCCATTTATTGTTGTTTAATTATTCATAAATATTTTCACTGGCAGCCAACACGTGTTTCCTTGTATAGCAAAATCACGTGTTTCGAATTTTTAATAAATTACATTATTAGTATCTTAAATTTCCATTAATTAATCATAATGCAAACAATGTTACACATTATAAGGTTAACAGCACATAACCAAAGCTTCCATAATTATAAGTCAAGCATGCGTTTCGTTTATTTGAAATTATTTGACATAATCTACAACACGTTCCCTTATTTTCATTTTATAACAAAGTTCCAAAATTTATGTGAATTTTTATCAGTTTATATTTAACTATTCCACTTCTGATGTATGCCAGAATATGCACCAAATATTTATTCAAAAGCAACATAAAGGCCGTTTCACCATCTCTAGTTAAGTTACAATTTAACTGGTGGATAGCAATCCTTCATATAGCTTCATTTGACAGTTCTGTTTTCACAAATGGCCGAGCCACAATCAACATAGATGCGTCGTAGAGCTAGATTTCGATTCGATTCTTAATGGATTCAATCGATCTTTTCTTAAGAAATAAAGAACCGATTTTATTTTTAGAATCGCTCGATTTTTTAAGCCTTCAAAGTTTTGATCATCTTTCAGCAACTGTACCTATTTCAAATTTATTGATCAAAACTTTGTTGTAATTTTTTATAAATTTAGCTTTATTGGCGCATATTCACAGACCAAATAAAATAGTGCTTAAAAAAAAATAAATAAATGTAAGGCCCGATAACCTCCGAAGAGATCTAAGGCCGAGCTTCTCTTCCAATTTGCGTCGTGCTCTTCTTGATTTTCCCTACAAATTGGCCGGACGGGACCTACATGTTTTATGCCGACTCCGAACGGCATCTGCAAGGCAGGTGAGTTTTCACTAAGAGCTTTTCATGGCAGAAATACACCCGGAGCGCTTGCCAAACACTGCCGAGGGGCGACCCCGCTTAGAAAAATTTTCTTCTAATTTAAAAACCTTATTTCTAAAATTTTGATGCTGCTTTGCCCGGGGTGCGAACCCAGGGCATACGGTGTGGTAGGCGGAGCACGCTACCATCACACCACGGTAGCCGCCAAAATAGTGCTTAAATTTTCAAAAATTTCGACTTTTTTAAAAACCATGAACTATGACTTTACACCATTATGATGGTGGCTCTGAGTGAAAGGAGAAATATGAAGAAATTTTATCATCACCAACAATTGGCGCTTAGCCGCCTAGGAGATTTTGGCATTGCAGTTGCGCAAGTCAGCCTAGCTATCCCGGCTTCAATATAACTGACTCCAAGGGAGATCAAGTCTTTTTGGCGGCGGTCTTCCGCTTAGTCTGGTTCCAAATACGGATGCCGATAGGAACACTTGCTGTGCCGAGACTTTTTCATGAATTCCCATAACCAGACCTATCGGCTGGTTCAACGGAGATTACCATAATTCATCGACATGAGATTAATAGGAATATAGTCAAAAGTTGTTCTCTTGTGAATTCTAAGCTAGCATTGCAGAGAAGGCAGAACTAACTGAAGAAATGTCTGCGCACAAAATTGGAATATCTGGAATTTAGGTATTTAGGATGGATACACTATCAATCTCGCTCCGATGGGAGGAACAAGTGAATAACCCTATGGTACTCCTTGATATTACCAGTGAGCCTCAATCAACGAAACGAGAAAGAAACTGACGAGCTTTTTTAGTGGTACAACCTTGCTCAATTAGCAATCAACTATTTTCATCTCGATTTAATCGATTTTTTTTTTTTTTTTTTTGAGAATCGAATCGAAAAAATCTTTTTTTTTTGGAGAATCCAGCCTAATGCGTTGAACGCAAACTTATGTATGATGAGTAGATTGCCCCTATTTTCATGGAGAATGGCAGATCGAGCGACACTAGCGCCAGCTGACAAAAAATGTTGGCATATTTTTTTTAGGACTAAAGGTAGCGGTACAACAACTTCAGACTTGACAATTGACACAAAAAATGTCGCGAAGCACTGTTATAAACATTCTCACCATACAACAAAAATACTTTCTAACATATTTTGTTTCGTAATCGATTGTTATATTGCAGTTTTTATTTGCGAAAAATGTTAGAAAATTTACCAACCAGTGGGAAAAATAATTTCACTTGCAAAGTGTGCCAACACCCTTAGCCAAAGCAAACGTCAAATTCTTCTTCTTATGATTTGCTTGGAACAAACCTAAGGAGTTGGCTACTTTTCAATATCAGATAGCGCCAGTGTCGCTCATTCTACAATTCTCCATAAAAATACATGCAATCTACTTATAATGCATAAGCATGTGTTAAACTTACCTAAATGAAAAACTGCTTATGTGTCGGAGCTATAATGACAGTGGTTCTATGACCATAGCGTCAGGTACAAAATCTAATGGTCTTTCTAAATTATCGTTAAATTTCACATGCTCATGCATTATTCACAATAGCTCCGTTAATCGATTATATTTAAATTCAGTTATTTCTCGTGAAAGCGTTAATTTCAATTCAAATGTGTTGGTCAATTAAGTATTTTAATAGCAGAGTATACCAGGCACAAAATCAGTAATATGTTCTTCTGTTATTTTTAGTAGCACCAACTCTGTTTTTAAGCCTTCTTTCCATTTTAATTGATTACAATAATTTTTACTACGCGCAAAACTTTTAACCACTTCATGTTGAGAGGACAAAAGCAATCCTTAAGACAGGCTTAAGGATGTTTTGCCCATCCCAACCTCAAGCCTGTTTTTTGCTTACGGCTTGACCAAGCAAACCCTAAAAAAAATGTTCCCCGTTGAACTCCAAAATCCGAATCGTTGGCAATCTTTAACTTTTGTTTCATGTAAAGCATAAGAAGAAGAAATTGACATTATTTTGGCTAAGGGTGCTTTCACACTTTGCAAGTGCAATTATTTTTTAGACTCCTTGGTGCTTTTCAAACGTTTTTCACAATTAAAAACTGCATTTTAACAAAAGAATAGGAGACAAAACATGTTACCAAATTATTTTCTTGTATATTGAGAATGTTCATAACAGTGCTTCATGAAATTTTGTATGTGAATGGGTAAGGTGAAATAAGTTTCACTTGCTAAGTCTGGGGTTCCTATAAATTTACAAACGCAACACCTTGCTTGGTTGTGGCGAAGTTACTGTTACACAGAGCGTAACTCAGTTAAATCGACAAGTGTGAATATTTTGTAGAACAAATTGCAAAATCTATTGTAAATACACGAAAACCAACAAAACAGCTGACTTTTGTTTACACTTTTACCTTGCGCTTAACTGACAATAGATGCTTCAGTTAAATAAATAAAAAAATAAAATAAAACAAATTTAAGGCGCGATAACCGCGATAACCTCCGAAGAGATCTAAGGCCGAGCTCCTCTTCCAATTTGCGACGTGCTCCTCTTGATTTTCCCTACAAATTGGCCGGACGGGACCTACATGTTTTATGCCGACTCCGAACGGCATCTGCAAGGCAGATGAGTTTTCACTGAGAGCTTTTCATGGCAGAGATACACTCGGAGCTCTTGCCAAACACTGCCGAGTGGCAACCCCGCTTAGAAAAATTTTCTTCTAATTGAAAAACCTTATTTCTAAAATTTTGATGTTGCTTTGCCCGGGTGCGAACCCAAGGCATACGGTGTGGTAGGCGGAGTACGGTACCATCACACCACGGTGGCCGCCAGATGCTTCAGTTAGCATGGAGAAAATTTCTATAATGGTATAATACTGTAGGTCCAGAACAGTTCAGAAGAGCCCAGTTTAAATTCGCATCAGTTTTGAGACCAGACCAATTAGAGTTTAGTCTTTAGAACAGCTAAACAGCTACATTGAGCTTTTAAAATTACCAAATTAGGGAGAAAAAGCTATTGTGGTTTCATAAGGCCCTCTGTTCTCCTTCTTTTAGCCCCTTTGTCTGGTTTTATTTTCAACTAAGCTTAAAAAACACTAGTATGTACATATGTTTTAATAAGATAATTCGAAAACCGGTCTGATGTAAATAATCCATATCTTTTACTTTGAGCGGCCTATTGCCTTCCTTATATACACGAGGTTCATAGAATTTTCTTCGAATCCCTTCTATCACAGAATTTTGTACGAAAATATTTTTATTTTTTTCCTGTTGTTTTTAAGGCAATGCTTCGCCTCATACAATACGTAAGATCACTCAATTGTTATCAATATCCTCTAACGGGATTCGTAGGAAATTTGCAGTTTTAACAGGGTCGAACCAAAGAGATAAGCATCTTAGAGGCTTTAGTTCCAAAGTGCAATTGAAAAGATGTTTGGTTTCATATGGAGACACATTACAAGCAGGACATTCATGGGTATAAGTAAGAGTTTAACCTATTACAATATATAGATCGAAGTTGAGTTAGAGTGACGCGCATCTACCGGGGGAGGTTTCTTTCCTCAACTACGAGTTTTGGGTATTTGTCTTTGAGAAATGGCTTCACCGGTCTTTTTTTGTTTTTTACAAAGTAATTTAACGAGTTTTTATGGATGTCTCTGAGGGCCTTTTTGTGCTACTTTTCTTCATACGACTGACATCTTGAGTGCGAAATTTCTTCACAGTGCTTACGAAGAAGACTTTTAAACTTCCTGAGAGGCAGAACCTCTTCAATCAGATGTCTGTTGGGATGCCCATATTTTTGGGTATTCAGTAGAAGCTGCTTGTTCAGCATTTCATTTCTCTTCTATACGGGGAGTATTCTGTAGATGATGTTCTACAGATATAAAAAGACATTCCGTAGCAGTTCTGATCGCGGCGTTTTGACAGGTCTGCAGTTTCCTCTGGTGTGTTTTTTTTTTTAATGCTCGACGACCCTATTGAGGATGCGTAGAATACGAGCGGCCAGCCAATTGCTTTATAGGTGGTTGTGAGCGTTTCTTTCCCTGAGATGGGCCAGAACCTGTTGTCATTATCGTGCAGTCATCGGCGCAGGACAAAATGGTAATTCCTTCTGGTCAGGAAAGGCAAAAAGTGTGGATAGGAATAACACCCCTTGTTTAAACTGTGGTCGTCTTCAACCGTTGTTTAAACTCGCACTGAAAAAACGACCCCAAGAAGTATTGGAAAACGATACTGACTAATGATAGCTATTATCAATACTGATTTTGTAAGCTGAAAAAGGCTTAAAAAAATCCCGATTTAGAATTTTGATATTCAAAATATATTCATTTTGTAGCCGAACATTATACACAATTTGTCTTTTTAAAACTAATAAAATATAACTATAAAGATAGCGTCAGCTCTTTTGACAGATGTGTCAAAAGAAATTGTTTCAAAAAGCTAGCACTAACTTAAGACCTCCTTTACTTTGACTATTACTACGCCTCATTGAATCAATAATATTGAAATATTTTACCTAATCAGTAATTGAAAATGGAACATTTATGTTTCAGAGACATATGAGACTGTTCTCGAGATGAGCCAGCAAAATATTGTATCTCAAATTTTTTTTATATAATAATCAGTTTTCTTATATTTCAAAGATGAGAGAGAATGCTGAGGCAAATTTCGTTTTTGCCGAAAAAATACGTTTGTGTGCATACATATATGTACATATGTACATATATCTCGAAAGAAATTGTAGCTTGCAAGCATAGAAATAAAATTATATACGGATTTATAAGACCTTTTGACTTTCGCCATATTATTATTATTATTACTAGGCCTGCAAGCACTGCGAATTTGTGCAGATCTATTGTGCATAATCATCATGATTTCAGCCTAATTTTGTATGTGGAGGCTTTTGATGTATCTAAGTACCTCTTCAGGCTTTTTACTCCATATCACATAGGGACTAAGACTCACACCACCTAGATGGGAGAGTCTCTGCGTAGCCAGAGCGACGCATTCGCAGAGAATGTAAACCGGCGTTTCATACTCCAGCTCACAGAAATGACAAATTTGAGCATCGGATAGATTCAACTTACTTAGGTGATATCGTAGACTATAGTCTCCCGTATAGTATCCAGTGAGAGTTCTTAAGTCTTCCTTGCTTAGATTAATGGGTTTGGCTGATACTTTTGCCGGAAGTATTAGTAATTTATTATTATTTTTATTACCTTCATGTCCCTGATGTGCGGGAACTCATCCTAAAAAAAAACCTTGTTTTTGGGTCCTAGGTCATTAAGGATTTCAGTGCAGCCCTCCACTAGCTTAGATGTAACTGTGTAGGATTGCAAGGCCGCCAGGCTGTCCGACATAATGTAGATGCTCTTCGATGTTGAGCCTCTCCGCAGACATTCTCTACCAAAGACTTCTATTGCATGGATTTCTGCCTGAAATATGGTGGGGTAGCATCCCATTGGTATCGATTGAAGTTCGGCCCATAGATGACCCGTTCTTCCGTCATCGAATTTCGATCCATCCGTGAACCAGACCTCTGAGTCAGAGACATTATAGGGATTCCCTGTGCCATAAGTAAAGCACCAAAATTACAAGAAACATGAAAGTTCGGTACCAAACTGGAACTAGCTTTCATTTCACACCTATAACAAACCAGAAAATTTAATTTTCCTCACAATCTATTTGTTCATGAGAAAACCCGAGTTTATTATGATTATCATAGTCAATATTTTAACAAACAAAGCGCAACTATAAATTTCGATAGCTCTTATCTTGAGCAAAAGAAATTCATGAACAATATTGTAAACAATTTTGCTCAAGAGTCCCTAAGTCATAAAATTCAACGCTCCCAAAGTTGGCATTTTAAACTTGTAAATATTTTTACTTGCGCATTGCATATATTTTTATTGCAATTGTTTAATATACATATTAAGCTTTTATTACTTTGTTGCTTTTTTAATCTTCATCTTTTTTATACTCAGCTGAGCAGAGCTCACAGAGTATATTAACTTTGTTCGCATAACGGTAATCCGTAACGGCATAAACTAATCGAGATAGATATAGACTCCTATATATCAAAATGATCTGGGCGAAAAAAGAAATTCATTTAGCCATGTACGTCCGTCCGTCCGTCCGTCCGTAAACACGATAACTTGAGTAAATTTTGAGGTATCTTGATAAAATTTGGTGTGCAGGTGCCTGGACACCCATATCAGATCGCTATTTAAAATGAACGAAATCGGACCATAACCACGCCCACTTTTTCGATATCAAAAGTTTCGAAAAACCGAAAAGGTGCGATAATTCATTACCAAAGACGGCTAAAGCGATGAAACTTGGTAGGTGGGTTGAACTTATGACGCAGAATAGAAAATTAGTAAAATTTTGGACAATGGGCGCGGCACCGCCCACTTTTGAAAGAAGGTAATGTCAAAGTTTTACAAGCTGTAATTTGGCAGTCGTTGAAGATATCATGATGAAATTTGGCAGGAACGTTACTCCTATTACTATATGTTTGCTAAGTAAAAATTTGCAAAATCGGATTACGAACACGCCCACTTTAAAAAAAAAAATGTTTTTTAAGTCAAATTTTAACAAAAAAGGTAATATCTTTACAGTATATAAGTAAATTATGTCACCATTCAACTCCAGTAATGACATGGTGCAACAAAGTACAAAAAAAATAAATAAAATTTCAAAATGGGCGTGGCTCCACCCTTTTTCATTTAATTCGTCTAGAATACTTTTAATGCCATAAGTCAAACAAAAATTTTCCAATCCTTGTGAAATTTGGTAGAGGCATAGATTTTATGACGTTAACAGTTTTCTGTGAAAATGGGCGAAATCGGTTGAAGCGACGCCCAGTTTTTATACACAGTCGTCCGTCTGTCCTTCCGCTCGGCCGTTAACACGATAACTTGAGCAAAAGTCGATATATCTTTACTAAACTTAGTTCACGTACTTATATGAACGCACTTTGTATTGGTATAAAAAATGGGCGAAATCCGACTATGACCACGCCCACTTTTTCGATATCGAAAATTACGAAATATGAAAAAAATGCCATAATTCTATACCAAATATGAAAAAAGAGATGAAACTTACCATGTTTAGGTTGGTTTATTGACGCAAAATATAACTTTAGAAAAAACTTTGTAAAATGGGTGTGACACCTTCCATATTAAGTAGAATAAAATGAAAAAGTTCTGCAGGGCGAAATCAAACGCCCTTGGAATCTTTGCAGGAATATTGTTCGTGGTAGTACATAGATAAATAAATTAGCGGTACCCGACAGATGATGTTCTGGGTCATCCTGGTCCACATTTTGGTCGATATCTCGAAAACGCTTTCGTATACAACTAAGGGCCACTCCCTTTTAAAACCTTCATTAATACCTTTAATTTGATACCAATATCGTACAAACACATTCTATAGTCACCCCTGGTCCACTTTTATGGTGATACCCTGAAATGACGTCCACCTATAGAACTATGGCGCACTCCCTTTTAAAATACTCTTCAGTACCTTTCGTTTGATACCCATATTGTACAAACGAATTCTAGAGTCACCCCTGGTCCACCTTTATAGCGATATCTCGAAAAGGCGTCCACCTATAGCACTAAGGTCCACTCCCTTTTAAAATACTTATTAACACCTTTCATTTATACCCATATCGTACAACACATATTCTAGAGTCACCCTTGGTCCACCTTTATGGCGATATCCTGAAATAGCGTCCACCTATAGAACTATGGCGCACTCCCTTTTAAAATACTCTTTAGTACCTTCCATTTGAAACCCATGTCATACAAACACATTCCAGGGTTACCCTAGGTTCATTTTGCTAAATGGTGATTTTCCCTTATTTTGTCTCCAAAGCTCTCAGCTGAGTATGTAATGTTCAGTTACACCCGAACTTAGCCTTGCTTACTTTTTTTTAATTTTATTATCATATTTGTTTTGTTCAAGTTGGTCAAGTGCAAAGGTTTCGTTTCATTTGTTCATTTTTTTATTAAGTGTTGTGATAATATTAGCTCACATTTACATACGTCTACGCAATTAAGAGTAGCCAAGAGACGACGCCAAAGTTTACTGTTAAAATAGTATGTGCACTCACTCTTCACCATAGCACCTCTGACATAACTGCATATATGTATGAACATACTTAGTATACTTATATTTACATACAAAATAATTTTTACTAGGTTTTTTTAATTGTGCATGTAGCGCTTTTAACCTTTTTCCCGCTATTTTGCATATCCTTTACTTCGTATATAGGTTTTGTTTCTTTATATACCACTCGAATGTTAGAGAGTAAACGTTGAAAAGTAATAAATTTCGTGCATATATGGGCATAATGCAATATCTATTTAAAAAGTTATACGTTCATTAAAACATTTTTATTGCTCAAATTGAAATCCAACATGGTTCCACAACGTTTTCAATTCTTGATCCTTGAACAAATTTACTGTTCTCAAGTTTTCAACCTCTCTCTACCTTTTAATAATTTAAAGTTCTCTATTTGATATCCAAAAAAATTCTCCAAATTTTCTAAGCAATCCTTTCGTTACAGACATTTTAAGCACGTTCTGGTTTCCAAGTTGATATTCGTTATCGTCGAAGCATTCTTAAAACAAAAAATTTAAATTTTATGATACTGAAGCTGATTTCCAATTTTATTCTCCAACTTATTCCTAACGCTACAATTATTTCGAAAAACTTAAGGTTTTCAAGTTTATATCCAACATATATAGCTCTCGACAGAAGCATATAGTTCTCAAGTTGATAACCAGAACAGTTATCGAGTCATTCTCTCATTTAAGAGATATCCAACATACTTTTATGGTTCTCAAATTGCTTGGCAATGTATATAGTTTCCCAAACAGAAACTTATAGTTCTCAAATTCATAACCAGCATAGTTCTCCCACTGTTCTCTAACTTTAGATATATCTAACATACTGTTCTTTGTCCTAATCAATTTTTTAGTTCGAATGTTCTCTAATATGAGAGATATCCGACATACTGTTCTCTAGCCTAAAGTAAAATTATTGTTCTCAAGTTTCTAAAGTACATATTTGATTCTCCCAACGAAAGCATTTACCTTTCATATTGATAACTACGTTAGGTTAGGTTAGAGGGGCCACCGGTGCGAGCACCAGTGCACTTAGGCCCAAAAAGGTCCCATTGTCATACCGTGTGAAGTTTGCTAAGCGATCTCGTGAAGAGATTTGCAGCAATTCTCTTCTGTCCTGGACTTACATGTGACCGATCCAAGTGCTTTTAGTGCAGCTGTCAGAGTAAATGCAAATTTGGTTATAGCCGTGAGCATCCTTCCTCAGGTGATCAGCGGCCCCATTTATAGCAGCCACCTCCGTCTGAAAGACGCTGCAATGATCGGGTAGGCTAAATGATAGATTCCACCCAGTTGAGGTGCAAAGACACCGCTACCCACCTTATAATAATAACTTCGTACTTCATATTGAAAAATACAGTCGGAGCGCAATAGTCCGATGAACACTATCCACACTAAGTTCCTCAAACGGTTCTTACTGTTTTCAAATTGATTACCAACACAAATCTGCTACATTTCTCTGACTTAAGGGACATCAAACCTATCTTTCCTTAACCTGAGTAATTCACAACTTCCTATCCAAAATGTTCCAGTAACACCCTCTAATATTAAAGAAATTCTCAAGTACATATCGAATATAATTGATGGATATTGGAACGACTTTCCGATTTATCCTTTGTCAAATATGGTTTGAAGGCAAACCGTTTTCAGCGCTGTGCCATTTTCAGTGTCATTTTTCGTTCTCACTGAAGATGGCACAACGCCGAAAGCGGTTTGTATCCATACCATTATTTTATAAGGGGCGACTGAAAATCGTCACATCAATTATCAACTCTTTTCGAATATCAAAAAAACGAAAGGCATGCAACATACTTAGCTCTTGAAATTCTTCAGTCGTTCTCTAACAGAAGATAAATTTATAGTTCTCAAGTAGATATCCAACTTAACTTTAGAGAAATTTAGAAAATATCCAAAAAAATTATCCAACTGTTCCATATCCTTAGAGAAATTCATAGTTGAAATTGATATCCGATATTGTTGTCCAGATCCTTCAACTGTGTTTGCAATAACTCTCTCACCTTAACGAAGTTTTTCATGAATTTATAGTTTTATCCAATTATGCCACATAAGAGAAACTTTGAGAAATGCTTAGTTCTGCAGTTTATATCCCACATAACTGTCGAAACAATATATAACCATAAAAAAATTTTATAACCATACTTCTAAAGTTCACTCGTTCTCCAACTATCTCTAACCTTAGATATCCATTGGACAAAACTGTACGACAAATAACACTAAAGAAACTGAAAACAAATATTTGAAGGGATGACGGAAAATCCTTCAAATAGACATCGAGTGCCCACTCTTAAGAGAGTCAACAAAACAAAACGAATCTTAGAAATAAATTAGACTGAAAAAAATAATTCTTTGAAAAAAGTTTAGAAAATGCAAAATTATTAAAAAAAAAATTAGCTTTTATATAAATTTAACTGTCTCTATTTGTCACGAAAATTCATTTAGAAATAAATCAAAACTTATAAAAACTTTGTTCCAAAAAATTATGAAAATTTTAAATTTATTGTCAAGAAACAAATTTTATTTAGCTTACTTATCTCGCAAGTTCAGTTAGAAAATTTTCATATTTTTTTTTTTTCATTTTTTATTCGTTGTTTTTCCTTTCGGGCAAAAAATTAATTTTTTCCAAAAAAAACATTAAAAAAAAATTTTAAAAAAATACATCGAACTTCCACCTTAAACAGTCAATAAGACACAAAACGAATTTTAGATATAAATAGGGACCGAAAAAATTTTTTTTTACAAAAAACTATTAAAATAAAATATTAATTGTCAAGAAAACATTTTCTATGAGCTTTTACCATAAGACTATATGCGGACAATTTAGCTAAAATATTTTCCGTTTTTTCTTGTTTTAAATTTTTATTTTATTAATTTTTTTTTTTTTTTTGTCATCTAGGTCATTTTTTATCTCTAACATTTCCGGTCAAAAGAGAGTTAACAAAACAAAACGATTTTTGGAAATAAATTAGAACTGCACAAGTTTTTTTTTTTTTTTTAATTTGAACAAAATAAAAAAAATTTTGTCAAGAAAAAAAACTTTGTAAGTTTTTTCTGTAAAACCTACTTTGCTTTTTTATCCCGAAAGCTCAACAATAATATTTTCGCACTTTTTTTTTGTTTAAATATTTTTTATGCCCATTTTTGTTTTCTCTTCGTTATTTTTCCTTTCGGACAAAAAATTTATTTTTACCGTATGAGGAACAAATATTTTAAGATATACATTAAATTCCTATCTGAAGCAAGTCGATAAAACTAAACAAATCGTAGAAAAAAATAAAAATAAATAAAAAATTTACAGTCACGAAAAAACTTTTCTGTGAGCTTTTTCTATAAAACTGACTGTCGCTGTTTTACCCAAAAATTTTATTAACATATTTTCGTATTTTTTTAGTTTTTTTTGTTATTTTTCATTTCGGTCAAAGAATTTGTTCCATATGAAAAAAAAAGTTAAAATATAAATCAAATTTCCATTCCATAAAAAGTTTACAAAACAAAAGTAAATAGCTTTAATATGAGCCAGTATATTTAATTCTTTTCAGTTTTTTCATCATATTAAAATATAATAATTTAAGAAGAAATTAATGCGCACTACATCTAAAACTCATGGAAAGGAACCTTAGAACTAAAAAAGGACTACTAAACATAATAACAAAACATAACAAACAGCAAACAAAATAAAAAAAAAAATAAAAATAAAAAAAATGTTTAAGAAATTATTTTTCGGCTTTTTCTAAACAAAAACTGGCTAATCCAATTTATCCGAAAAAATTGGCTGAACAATTTTCGGATTTTTTTTGTTTTAATTTTTTTTAATTCTTAATTTTTTCTCTTATAATTTTTAGCGTAAACTTATAACAAAATAGAATTGAAAAAAGTATTATTGCCTTAGTTTTTATTAAACTCTGCCAAATTTCTTCGCTTTAGTGTAAATAAAAAAACTTTGTACACCATGCCCAACTATGACTGCGAAAAATATGTGAAAAGGCAACTTGCATAGTTGTTTCAAAACTTATGACGTGTTCACGTTGGTATGTTTTCAAGTTTACGCGTATGTTTGTTTCATTACAAAGTTTTTTTTTTTTATATTTCTCTATTATTGGTTTTAGTCTTGAGAAAAGGGAATGGGGTTCGCTACTGAAGGTGAAAATTCTTGTAGATTTTATATTTTTACTGCTTTTGTATTGTTTTTGTTTGACCACTTTAAGTTTATGTTGTAATTTGCTTATGTCATACATTGGCATCCACTGCACATGCCAACATAGCTACAGTTGTATGTTGTTGTTTTTTTTTTCTTTCTATATAATCTTGCTAATCCATTATATGTTTCGCGTAAACTCGTATTCTTTACTACATTTCGTTAAAAAAAAATGTCTGCTCTTGTTTTTTATGTTTTTGTTTTCTTTTATTTTCCAATCTCATAACCTTAGCTTACACGCTTACGAAACTCATTTAAGTTGATAATTTATATTATTTGTTAAAAGTAGCTAACATTTTTTGCAAAATATGTATGTAGAAAAATGTACGAATGTTTTATGGATGTGTTACCGCCTTAGTACAATAAAGATATGATAAAGTTTTTTAAATTTATTACATACCAGCAGATCCGGCAGACTTTGTCTGGTCTGACTGGTCTATCTGTATAACTTAAGAAGTTTGTACCACTTACTCTCTCTGCCCCTCTCTCGCCCTTTTCCTTATGCTTTTATTCACTCCTGCGTCTGCCTTTCTCTTTCTCTGCTTCTCTTTCTCCGTCTTCTTCTTTTCCCTCACTTCTTTTCTGCCCATCTCTCCAAAACTTTGAAGCTTCGTCTAACACTATACCTTTCTCCTTCGCTCTTTTCTCTTCTCTCTAGTTCTTTTTTAGTTACACAGTCCCAACCCAAGTCCAAGTACCAGTCCCAGTCCAAGTCCCAGCCCCAGTCCCATTCCCACTCCCAGTCGGTTCCTGGTCCATTTCCCTGATATAAGTGTCGTAAATACTAATCTAGGCAAAGGACTACCTATTGATCGAACTGTGGCTCATTTCCCGAACAAAAAATGTTCGTAAATACTAACCTAGGCAAAAGCGCTCCTTATATACCAAATTTCAGGCAAATTTAACCGTGAATAGAATTTCTTCGAATAGATTGGTCTCTGGTACCCTTCCTGGAAAGATTTTTTCTCTCCTTAAGAGCCGTCCTCATACTTCAAGGAATATTCTAAAAAAAAGAATTAACCAAATCGGTCCAACCGTTCTCGAGTTTTACGCTTAGCAACGAATTCAGCGACTCATTTTTATATTATAGATGTAGTAAAAATCAGGGATTGCAAATAATGTTTATTTCTCAAATTAGAAGGAATAATGATATATTAGCTAGCGCTTATTTTGTCATTCAATTATATAAGTTTTTATATTTTTCTCTGATGCGTTTCGACATGTATTCTTCAGGAGGACATATATATATATATTCCAAATTATACAAATAATTATTTCAAAAGTTAATTAAATAAGTTTTCAAATAAACACTCAGAGTTTACACCAAAATACTAAAATTAGAGTACTATTTCGAAAAGAGCTATGATTACTCATCGAAATTCTTTCCAATCACTTTTCCAGAAACTCTCCAGTAGAACCTAAGGACTGAAAGGGGCAGCGTTTGTGAGATGCATCTTAAAGCCCATGCAAGCCAAGTGCCAATACGTGCCTAGGTTTCCCTTTACAAATTTGACAGCACTCTCCAAAACTTTCAGGTACGGTGTATGTTGCCACTCAAACGAACTGAAGAACACATGGACTGTATGAGTCCGTAGTGTTTCACGAGAGAAGAAAAATATACAAAAACCAAAAAGGAAGACGAAATAACGATAACTGGCCTACAACTGGAACATCTCTTGTGATGCAGAAGGAGTGAATAACCACTCTCTGCAACACTAAAAGTTTACCTGAATCATGAGAATTTGGAACCCAAATATTTATAAAAATCCCAAAGTTTAGGTATTGCTAAGTTTACCAAAATAGTTCTTAAATTCTTCCGAAAACTATCTCGGAATAATCCCAAAAAAATACGGAAATTTTCTCGAACTACAAGCGGTCCTTAGTTGGAAAAGCATTCACTTTGCCGAAACATTCATGCGCTTAATTTTCCATTATATCGCCCTAAAGTGACATGGCAAACACCCAGCTATAGAGGCACTATTCGAGGGTTTTGGGATTATTCTCAATATTGATGGTCCTATACCGAGCATATGTAGTTTCCGTATGTTCCGATAACAAGACATATTTAGGTAGTAGCCTGACCATCTCGGAAACGATTTAACATATCCACATTGTACCTTCTTAGCTATCTTGTCCACCCCCCCCCCCCCCCCTAGCTTTATTACGCGAACACTTTTGTTTAATCTAAATTTTCAAATATCAAACAACTTCACTCAGCGCGGGAGAGTAAAACTGTACAGTTTGGGATTGATTTCGAGTAAAAAGTGTAGCCATGGCGGAACCATACAAGGTGGCAGCATGGTGACATACCTACAAACATAAATAAAAGTTACATGTACTTTGTTTTTGTAAATTCGATGGACTAATGTCAAAATCGTACTGCACCGAAAGTTGATGTATCAAGTCATATAAAAAACGTTTATAATCAGCTGTCCCGTGCTGCCACCTTGTATAGTTCCGCCATGAGTGGGGTATTCCAAAATGTCGGGCGGTACATTTTGACTCGATTTTGATGCAACTTTTATGTAAATTCTGTTTAACCAGTTATTTAAGAAGTATTCAAATTTTATCACTGAACGGTGCATATTTGTTTTATATAAATCTACTGAAATATAAAACTAAGCCGCGCTATTTACACGAAAAACGCCTATTTTCTAAAGGTGACGGGTGGCACTTCGAAATCACACGCCTATGTAAGTGTATGAGTTCACTTCAGAATTTCAGGCAAACTAAAATCTCCCTCTACCACATATTTTAAGGAGAAACTAACATCCACTTTGTACCTTAACTTAACTTCTTTATTTCACAAAAGAAAAATATGTGCCTTAGAGCGGATCAAATTTTTTTCCATCAGGAGTATAGCAAAAGCGTAATCTACAGATGATTCTAAGGAAAATTGCTGAAGATACCATAGCTCTAAGTACGATTTTGAGTCCCCCACTTTTGCCAAATAGATATTTTGCCATATGAATGTAGGGTTTGGCCAAAAAATCGTCATAGCTTCTGATATAATTATAGGAAAATTATCATTTTGGGCTTACTTTAAAGGTATTTTACGTACCAGAACCTGTATTAATATCTATAGTGTTTTTGAATTTTAGTAGAGATATCAGGCTTAAGATATGAGAAATTGGCCTAAAATGAACTTTCAACTACTATTTTATCATTTTTAACAAATTTCTTATGGAAATTTTTTTTTTCTTTACAGCTAAAATAAGTTCAGAATATTTCCAACAACTTTCATTCAGACAGTTTTTCGTAGAAGTAGGAAAAAATTCTCAAAAAAAACCTATATTTTCAAGTAATAAGCAAAAAACACAATTTTTATAACTTTAATGTAATTTATTTAAAAAATTATTTTTTTACTTAGAATTACCCATTTCAACGTATTTTTCAAAATAAAAGTAATGTTATGTTATTATTTTTTAAAATCTTTTTTGCTCTCCATTTGTATGATCAGTGATGAACAAGAACGAGAATTATCTACAGATGTTAAATATTTAAATCAAATAGCCAAAGCAGTTTCAAATGGTGCTGTTTCAGTTGGTTTAGCTAACATAAAACCAGTACCAGCAATTTTTCTTAGAATCATCTGTAGATTACGTTTTTGCTATACTCCTGATGAAAAAAATCCATCGATACAATTTGACCCGCTCTAATGTGCCTAGATATTGTAGCTTGTGACGGGTGGGAAACATCACTTCGAAAACGATTAATGTGTGCATAAATTTGAGCTGGCTGCTTACCCAGCTGGCTGCTTGACAGCTTCTGACAAACTGAGAGCCATATTTACTCTCTTTTTGGTCTTCTCGAGAGTCAGAGAACCGACTTCGGGATAGACTTCCAGTAGTTTTGACTGTTATCTGACTAATTCTGATTGTTCAGGAACGCAACTATTACTGCCGCTCTACTCTGTTTTGCAAATTTGAAATTAATCGCTTTCAAGCCTCGCTTCAGACTATATTACGCCATCTTTCAATGATTTCTACACCTACAATTGAGCACAACAGCTTTTTGCGTCGAACTCAAGAATACTACACGCTAAACCATAGCTCATGGTAGTTAAATCGAGGTTTCACTGTAAAACGGAAAAGATGAAGTTCTTAACACGTTGAAAAAGAAAAAGATCGATTATCTCTTTGAGCCCACTTCCCTATTAGTATGGGTATGACAAATGCAGCATTAAAATTCTAGAAACAATCGAATCATAGAACTAAAATAAATATGTATATGTAATTCATATAAAGAACTCATTAAAAAATAGAATAACACAGCAAAATGCATATAACATCAATAAAATCGTGTAAAATAAAATATAAAGAGCATCTGCCGTTTGATTATCATTCATGCCTGCGCAACGTCGATCATGCGACGATCATTAATTAGCATACATTTTGCTGGCATATATGTATATGATAGGGGGGCATTTGGAGCACGAACTTCAACTGAAAATAAAGCATTAAAAAAAAAATAAAATCAGCAATACAAAAATAAATTTTAATAATACAAAACAAGTGGATTGCAGAATAAATCAAAGGAAACCTCTCACTCTTAACTGTTGTTTCGTAAACTACGTGTATCTCCCTTTTTTCATATATGTAAGTACATACATAAACTCGTGTTAAATTGTTTGTGTCTGCACGCATTGTTGGTGAAGTGTTTTTTTTATGTAAATATGTCAACTCATGGACATTTTGACGTCATCGCGCTGGTTCTCAAATGCACGCTAGGGCTTTTCAAGAACATTCGCTATGTTAAATAGCGCGAGTCGTACAATCAAGCGCTCCACTCTCTCTCTCTCTCAAATCCCCCACACCACCACCCAACGTGGTCGAAGCGCACTGTTGTGCTGCGCAGATCGCTGATCGTCGATAGCTTTTCAATAGTATGCGTACACATCATTAACGCCCCACCAATAACATAATCGGTATTGTAGTAATCATGTATTGCTATCGCGTTTAACGATCACCAGACAAAACTATGTGTACTCATGATCATGTGCATTAGGGATGTTGCGAATATGAAATTTTCGTTAGGCGCGTTTGCGAATACTTGGAAGTCGTATTTACATAGAATGTTATATAATGAGCTTCGATTTTGACAGTTAAGCGCGCTTTATGTTAAAAATATTTTTTAAAATTTTTGCATTACGATGCAATAAAATGCCGCGTGTAGTTTCTTGCGCATAAGAATACGTCTATTCGCAACAACCCTAATGTACACATAGACTGAAGTATGCGAAACGCAGGTTCGAAAGCGATAGTTTGGTTGGCTGGCACTGTTTGTTCAATCGATCGATCTTGTATGCTTCGATCATTACTTACGCTCATTTACTTTCTATCTGACTCGCTAGCTCACTATCGCTTTACGGTTCTACTAGTTTTTTTCTTTGTGCTTTTTTTCACGATCGCCTAACAACAATGCTTCTCAAATGGCTCCAATGCATGCGCGTTTTTGATTGCTTGCTTTTAGTTCTCACTCTCTTTGCAACACCGCCAACTCTGCCGCGCGCCATCTAACAACTCTAGCCTCTAGCGGTTTTCTTTGTCTGTCTGTTAGTGCTTCTTGCCGGCTACTCACGGTTGTAATAAAAAAAATTTTGTTCCGCCTATTCAGTTATGCGGTGGCGCTTGTCTGATGAGTATATACTCATGTTCTGATGCTTGGTGAATTTGCGTACCAGTTGAACTGCTGCGGAGGTAGTGATCGTGCTATATGGTCTATTAAGTAATTTTGTAAATTGTTGACCACTAATTGCTGTTCTTCTCCGGGTAAGTTTTGTGTAGCGTAGCAAAAGGAACAGTAAAGTACGTGTGTTTGAAGTTTTATGATTTAAAAAAAATATACACATTTTTATGAAAAACCTGCGCGCCGCTAGTCATCAAGATGTGATTGAGCATTCCACCGCGTGGAGTTGTAAGCGTGGCGCCACACATATTTATGTCAAACAAATTTTACGACTTTTTTGTTTAAATTTGTATTTTTTTCTTAGAAAATTAAATTAGACAAAAAAAAAAACCTGACTGGAAATGCATGTAATTATATTTAATATTTAAAATCATATTTTTTAATGACGCTCGTAACGCCAAACGAAAATTACATTCATGAGTTTTTCATAATGGCGGTTTAGTTCGAAGTCACGTTATTCCTGGCACGCCTCCACGTAGCGGATCATGCTTGTAACGGTGAAATCTGTAATGAAAATGTGCAAGTGTACAGACATTTTTTGTGAAATGTAAAAAGTGAAATTTAAATGCATGACAGAAAAAGAAAAGAGTATTTATATAGAATGTTATATAAAGAATTTACTAAAAATTTTGTAATAAAAAATTTGTTTCTAAACATTTTTTGAAAAAATGCAAATCAAAACGTCATCAAAAATTGTTAAAGAAAAAAGTTAAAAAAATGGTAATAAATTTAAAAAAAGAATTTAAACATTTTTTTTAAGTTTGAAAACAAAAAATTCTAAAAAAAAGTATGTATATGTAAATAAATATTGTACAAAAAATTTATTTTTAGTTGAGGTGTGCAATTAAGTTTTGCATTATTTAATAAATTTTCGAGCTTTAAGTCACAAAAATTCTTCTTAATATAACTTTTGAAACGCCGAAAATAAAAACAACAGCAATTAAATAAATATGTAAATAAAAAAAAGTATTCAAAATAACAAAAAAAAAATAAGAAAATGAAAAAAGTATAATATACAAATTTAAAAGTAGCACAAAATGTTGACATGAAGGTATAGAAAAAATTTGAGAAAAGATATTCATGTTAAAAAAAAAATTCAGAAATTTTAATTTAAAGTACTTTGAAAAAATTGCAAAAGAAAAACGAAAAGTATAAAATAATAAATTTTTTTAATTAATTTCACGTTAAAACAATTAAGAAGAAAAAATTTAAATATGCCAAGCAGTTTACAAAAAATTATTTTTCCAAGCTTATACAAGAAAAAATACAGTTAATTTCTATTAAAAAAATTTATTTAGCAAAATATGTAAATTTATTAAATAATGTAAATTTATTAAACAAAAAAATTTCTCAAACAAAAAATTATTGATTGGGATTTCTTAATATGTTTTTATTTTTATTTAATTGAAAGCCAAACCGATCGTTTTATAAACAGTTTATGCAAATACAAAAGAAACATTTCAACAAAAACAATCACTAAAAAAATTACTTAATACAATACTTAAATAATATTATATAATACAAGCTTTACCATAGAAAAGAGTTAAAGAATCTGGAAAAATGCATGAAAGCAAGTAAAATTAACTGAAAAATTTATAAAATCTAAAATGTTCATAGTTTAAAAATATACCGAATTTAAAAAAAAAATGTTGCAAGTTAAAAATTGAAGCAGAAAATTTATTCAAAATCGGTCTTTACTTAAATAAGAAAAATCGTATATATTTTTCTATAATAAAAAAGAAATATTTAGAAAATTTTAGCTAAAAAAGTTTTATTAAGTAAAATAACTCAAATTATTTCACCTAAAAATTGCTAGAATAAAAAAATATAAAATTTAAAGAGTACGCAAATAAAATTACGAAATTTTTTTTCAAAGTTATTAAAAAATTGTTTTAAAATGCAATATAGCAAATTTTTTCAATAAAAATTTATTTACTAAAATAAAAAATAAAAACATTAAACAAATTTCAACTAAAAATCAAAATAACTGAAATTAATTTACTCAAAAATTGTAAAAGTAAAATAAAATTATAAAATTTGAAGAGTACTCAAATAAAATTACAAAAAAATTAAAAAAAAAACAAAAAAAATCAAAAAACATAAAAAATGTCTCTAAGATGTAACTAAAAATAAAATATAACACTTTTTGATCTCAAAAAATTATTTACTAAAATAAAAAAAATTATATTGTTTTCTAAAATAAAAAAGTCAGCAAACTCAGCAAAAAAACTCAAATCGTTTAACTTGACAACTGCAAGAAAAATATTTATAAAGTTTAATTTAAATTTCGGAAAATTTTTTCAAAAAAACTAAAAATGTTCTCTAAAAAATGTTTTGTGACTTTTTTGCACCAAAAATTTGTTTACTGAAATAAAAAATTACTAATATATTTTTCTAAAACAAAAAAAAAATATTTAAAAACAAAAAGTTTCTGTAAGCAAAATAACTCAACTTATTTGACTTGAAATTTTCAAGACTAAAAAAAATTGATCCAATTGTACTCAAATAATATTACCAACAAAAAAATAAAAAAAACTTCCCTAAAAAACTTTATTTATTCACTAAACTTTGTTTACTTAAATTACAAAAAAAATGTGCATATTTAAAACAAAAAACAAATATTTACAAAATTTTAAACTAAAAAATTATAAATAAGCAAAATAACTCAAATTATGTGCATTTAAAAATTTAAACATAAATATTTTATTGAAATAAAAAATTTAATTGAAAACAACAAAGTTTCAGTAACAAAAAAATCTTTGGCAAGGCGATACATGTATGTATTAATAAATTTATCGCATCCTAACGGTATTAATCGCCATGTATTTACTTTCGCCATTTACCAGTTATACATTATACAAGTGCCGTTATGTTCTATTATTGCTAGCTTCCTTTTTTGGAAGGGCGTCTGTTCACATCTTACCGGGCAGCATTAGATTTTCTGAAATTTTATTTCTAATACTGTCAGGTAAAGATGTCGTCCGAGTCCTTATTCATCAAAGCAATAAATAAGAAGTGTTTGAACCAAAAAAAGGTGAAAAAATGTACAGTTGCTTATAGCATATGGTACAAGTCTATGGTGACAAAGCAGGCACGCCACGTGGGCGATAATTATTTCAGTGAAATTTTAAACCACGTGATAGTCATTAACATGAAAAAGTTAAAAGAAATAATATTTCGAAAATGAATTTGCGAAAAAATTAAAACTAAATGATAAAATAATTTAAACGGAGAAGAAAAGAACTAACAAAAATTCTAATTGCTCAAACGAAAATATATAGCGAACTTTCTTTTTATTCCCAAAGGAGCTCTGGTGACGTGATGGTAGCACGCTTCGCCTACCACACTAAGGATCCTGGGTTCACGGGCTGCCCAAAGCAACAACAAAATTTTAGAAACAAAGTTTTCTAAGCGTGATCACCCCTCGGCAGTGTTTGGCAAGCAATCCAAGTGTATTTCTGCCATGAAAAGCTCTCAGCGAAAGCTCATCAGCCTTACAGATGCCGTTCGGAGTCGGCATAAAACAAGAAGGTCCGATCCTGCCAATTTGTAGGAAAAAATAAGAGAAGCCGACGCAAATTGGAAGAGAAGCTCGGCATTAAATCTCTTCGGTGTTTATCTCGCCTAAAATTGTTTTTTTTTTTTTTTGTTAGTTATTCTCTTCCAATTTGCCTCGTGCTCCTTTTAATTTTTCTTTTCATGACAGAAATACACACTGAGTGTCTGCCAAATTACTTTTAATTAGTGATTATAAAATTATAAAAGCTTTTGAGAATTCACAAAGCTTTATAACTCGCCATCATCATCATTAATTGGCGCTCAACCATCGAAGCGATTTTGGCCGTTTCGTAACAAGTGACGTCAGCTTTCCCTGTTTCACGATAACTGACTTGGGAGCACCAATGGAGGTCAAATATTTCCCCACCTACCTATCCCAGCTCAGTGGAGGATGCGTCTCCCTCTGCTTACAACCTGTGGTTTCGACTGTAATACTTTTTTGGTCGGCGCGTCTTCGTCCATTCGAACAACATGACTTAGCCAGCCTTTGGGTTTTTAATCCCTGCACTATCGTCACATCCGCTTAAAGCTCATATAGCTCATCTGTATACCTCTTTTGATACTCGCCATCAGCATCAAGGACAGAACCATAAATCTTCCAGAAATCTTTTCTCTTGAGCACTTCAAGAGCCATCTCATCTTCTCTCGACACCGTCTATGATCCCGAGCCATACATCAGGTCAGGCATGACGAAATAGGCGAAATTCTTGACAGTCTCGAATAGATATCCGTCAACATTCACGTGGCTGCTACAGCGTAAATGCTCCAATTCTTTCTTGGATGTCAGCAAGTATTTTTGTCTTGTCCTCATTTACCCCAAGGCCCACTTTTTTTTGGGTCTTTATCTAATCCAGCGCGTCTGCTCAGGCCAATAACATCAATATCATCAGCATGCGCCAGTAATTGTACGCTCTTAAAATAGATTGTACCATCATTAGTTCTGCAGCTAGAACTATCTTCTCTAGCATTAGATTAAAGAAATCGAACGAAAGGCAGTCGCATCGTCTGAAGCCGCGTTTGGTTTCGATTGGCTCGGAAGGGTCATTCCCTAGCCTTACGGAGCTGGTGGTGTTGCCTAACGTCATTTGGCAGAGACTTATTAACTTTGAAGGGAACTTTAATTTAGACATAGGAGCATACAAGCAACTTCTTTTCGCGCTGTCAAAGGCTGCTTTGAAATCAAAAATAATATGGTGAATGTCCATTCTATCATTTATCAGGTCTGAAGCCGCACTGATAAGGTCCAATCAGTTTGTTAACTATGGGCTTAAGTTTTTCGTACAGTATGCCAGATAGAACCTTACACGCGATATTAAGCGGGATCGCCTTGTTTGTGGATTAGGCAGAGTACACTAAAATGACTATCTGGAGGCATGCGCTTATCTGACCATATTTTGCATAGGAGTTGAAGCATGCTCTTTACCAACACTTCACCTCCGTGTTAAAATAGCTCGGCGAGTATTTTGTCATTACCTGCCGCCTTGTGATTTTTTAGCCGGGATATTGCCATTCTCACATCATCATAATCGGGTCCCGAAATGTGTTTTCCATCATCGGTGAATAATGTATCGGTTTCTTTTTCTTCCTCGCTAGCTAGCAATGAGGAGAAGTATTTCCTCCAAAACTTAAGCACACTCTGTACTCTATAGATTTACTAGATTAGATTTTCCAAAAAGATAAGCGATGCGTACTTACTTACTTAATTGGCGGTGAACCATTTAAACGGTTATGGCTGTCCAACAAGGCGCGCCACTTTTTCGCTCTGCTAACTGGCGCCAATTTGTCACACCAAGGGAGTTTAAATCCTTTTGCACCTGCTCCATCCAGCGGAGTGGGGGCCACCCTCTTCCTCTGCTTCCATAGGCGAATACCGATAAAATATTTCCTTAGCCGGAGGGTCATCTTTCATGCGCATAGCATGGCCTAGCCAGCGTAGCCGCTGCGTTTTAATTCGTTGGACTATGTTAATGTATGCGAAAAGCTCGTACAGCTCGTCATTAAATCTTCTTCGGTGCTCGCCATCGCCAACGCGTAGAGGTCCGTAAATCTTTCGAAGAACTTTCTCTCGAACACTCTCGGAGCCGCTTCATCTGATGATGTCATGGTCCATGCTTCTGCACCATATAGCAGGACGGATACGGTAAGTGACTTGTAGAGCATAATTTTCGCTTGCCGAGAGAGGACTTTACTTTTCAATTGCTGCCCTAGTCCGAAGTAGGCAAGAGGTATTCTTCGCTGGATTTTCGATGCGTAAGGTGCCGTTAATCTTGGGGCCTCTATGCTAGTTTTGAGTGAAGCTTCTATAATTCTTAAGAGAAATCCCACATATCCTGGCTAGCATTAAGGCTTCATCATGAACGCTCCCTTTAAAGTATGAAGGATCGGGTAATATTACTTACAAATCTGTATCGAATTTAATGATCCTTGTAACGTAGGAAAATCAATCCTATAAATATTTAGTATTAAGAGGAACCCCTTATTTAATAACGTCACGCTCAGAGGCCGCAAACCCTACATCAAATAACTTTGACATTGCTATCATGGGTCTCCAAAAATTGAAAGTTATTACCCTTTCGCATTCGCAATGAGAGCACAGTTGTGCTATGGAATGCAGACCCCTTTTACAGATGCTCACTTTCCAGTAGAAGTGGATTGTGCGGGCCAAGGGTAATAACAACCATCCAGAGAATTCTTGATATACAGATATAAAAGAACTTCATATGCGCATCCGTAGTGGCTATCTCCCCCATCTTTCCAGTTTGTTCTCCTCACGCAACATGGCATTATCCCCGGCAAATTCCACGGCCACTCTGTTTACGACGTGGAAGGGACAGATGTCGCAAATATTGGACGTTCACGTCAATGGTGTCACACTACCTACTGTCAGTCACCCAAAGATCTTAGGTATAACGTTCCATAATACTCTGACCTTCAAGGGGCATGCCATCGTAGCTATAGTACAAAGTCGCAACAAAATCCTCAAGTCGCTTGCCGGCAGCACCTGGATAAAAGATAAAGAAACGTTGCTAACCACATACAAAGCAATTGGCCGGCCGCTCATAAGCTATGCGTCACCAGTTTGGTAGCCTGGTCTTAAACATATATACTGGGAAATGCTACAGGCCTGTCAACACCATCTACATAGTGAAGCCAAAGAGATCAACATTAAAGAGCACAACGAAATGCTGAACAAGCAGTTTTTGCTAAATTGTCAGCAACCAACTGCTTGATCTAGCACCGCCTCCACGGAGGTTAAAGGAACATCTCCATAAGCACTATGACGAGATCCGTCATCTGCCAACACAGCCGTTTGATCCAGACAAGCATCCACACAGAATAGGTAAACGCTTTTGCCAGGTCACGCCCGGCGAACCCCGTTATTAATATGCAATGTCCAACCCTTGCAGAAGAAGAAAGAACACTACGAAGGGAGACACGAGTCACACTGGCCCAACTTCACTTTAGATACTGTAACAAGTTAAACTCTTACTTGTCCAGAATCAACCCCGACATACGTAATGTATGTCCTACATACGATGTGTTCCCACATGACACCAACCATCTTTACAAGTGTAATGTAGAACCTACGCCTCTAACACCAATCTCCCTATGGTCCGCCCCGGTAGAGGATTTGACGACAATTTGTGAGTGGTCGTCCCCATTGAATGGGGCGAAGCACTGTTAATACAACAACAACATATATGAAGTGGTTCGAATTCTGGCAGCATTTGTGGAGATGAAAGCTTCCGCGACCCCTTTACACGGCTGCTTTAGATCCCATTTTAGGCATGATTCCGATCGATTTGCATTTAATGTCTGCATTGGCAAAAAAATTCAACACGAATCAAGACAGACAACAGCACAAAGCAAAAGTGGAAGAGTACAAGGTTGTGAAATACCAAGAGTCATATGGCTGACAAAGCTACCGTAAAAATAAAATTTTGTCGCGTCTTTGTAATTTATGAATGTCTGTTCTTTATAATTTTTTAGCCCGTTCACACTTATATGTTTGCTGTATATACATCCCTATTTCTCCCTCCCTCTTTTCTCTTCACTCTAGTTCTTCTTATTCTTCGCCATCCTTTATTTCCAGTCCCAGTTCCAGTTACAGTCCCAGCCCAAGTCCTTCTCCCAGTCCCAAATCCAGTCCCAGTCTCATTCCCAGTCCCGGTTAAAGTAGTAAAGCAGAATCGTGATCCTCTTTTTAGGAGAGCGGTGCTTCTTAAAATCTGACCTACTTACTGGAAAAATTACCCAGCAAAACCTTTGCTAAGAAGTTTATTAAAAAATACGAATAGAATAGGATATCTTTGTTTATACATATACCAATACATTTCAAAAATTTTCCAGAAACCTTTCTTTCAGGGCAGAGCCATGGCTGGCTCTTAAAAACCACGCCGAACTCCACACAATAGTTAAGAGGAGCTCGCTTGACGCTACTTTGCTATCCAACAGCATTGCGATTACGTCTTCCTTTTGCTTTGCGTACAATATATACTCCGCTTTTTTGGAGGGCATATATATGCGTAGTCCCCTCCAATCGCGTGTTGGTATATTACCATTATACTGCAAGAGGTTCAGCGCATGCTCCGAGTTTACCACACATGACATTCAGCCCATTGGAAGTTTGGAATAACTCCGTTTACCTATTTCAAGATGCTAATATTCTTCAGCTTTATTAACTTAACTCCATTGTACATTCTGACCACGACGTTAAGCAAATTTCTTTCTTCAGACCTCCCAGTTACGATATTTTAACGAATTTAGTGAAACTCCGCTTATTTTACACCTTCTGCAAACGTTCGAATCGCGAAATTGTCGAATAAATAACTCCAATATTCAGTAATGCAAAATGGTCTTTATTAGATTACTTTGAGCTTAGTACAATTATACTTCACTTCGCAACTGATAGCGTGTTTAAATCATACTGCTTACTGACTACTCAGCTTTCGCTGCTTTTATACTCTCTGTTGCCTCGTTCACCCATTTCTCCTAAGGTCTAGTATCTTCGCGAACTTCATACTTGGTTACCAGCCATATATGTAGATGTATATTTGTAGTTTATAGCCATATGCGTGTGTATATGTGAGTACTACTTCGGCCGATAGTGAGTATCTCTCTGTTGCCTTGTATGTACATGTGTAAATGATGATTGATTAGTTTACGTACATACAAGTGGCTGGTTAGTATCGGATTAGGGATGCTAGTATCACTTAGTGATGTGAATATTCGTCACAATATATATATGCCTTGAGGAGTACCTGCTATCTATTAACACCACAATTAGGAACTCAAGAACAGCTTCGCTGCTTCAATCATCTTCCGGTTGAAACCCGGAGTTGCACTGTTTTCTCCTTTAGACTTTATATCTATACCGTAGTCTCTTTGTAACCTCTCTTTAGCTTATTAATCTCTCCTTGGCAGCTGTAGAGTTCTAGTTAACCCTCTCATCAATAACAAGCTGCCTATTAATTGAAACGAATATGTATATGTTCTTGGACTGATGTTGGGTTACAGAACTGCCTGGAACAGCTTATTGTAAGCCAAAACGTAGGCAAAAAATCGGTTATTTCAAGGTGGTCTTAAGTCTTACGTAGTAACTTATCCTATGCTTCCTTTATATAAGAAATATTCAAGTATAGGTTAGGTTGAACTGGCCGGTCCATGAGGACCCTCACATAGACTGAACGAGTACGTAGTGTTACCAGAAGTTTGTTTTAACAACCAAACTGCAAAACCCTATCAAAAACCAGGACCTATGTTATGAAATAACTCTGTATCCATGTCAAATACTAGAAGCTTTCTACGACTTAAGCCACTTGCTGCTTCTAGATCTGACAACTGTATCACTCCTAATAGACGGAGCCTTACCGTGGCAAGCGCAGGGCACTAGCACAAAACGTGATCGATCGTTCCGTCCTCCAACCCGCACTTCTTACATCAGCTATCACTGGTCAAGCCTAATTTAAAGGCATGTGAGGCCAGAGGACAGCGCCCAGTCAGAATACCCGTCATGAGTCTACAGTCCTCTATTTTTAATGATAGAAACAACTTTGTTAGTCTAAGGTTTCGACACTTTAAAGCCCCGCGCTTGAAGCCACACCTTTCCCGCTTGGTCGATCATGTGCACCCCTCGCCATCTCTTAATCTCGCCCAATCTAACTGGGACGTCTATGGAGCAAGCTTCAATGGATGCGCCTTTTCAGCTAGTTCATCTGCTTTTTCATTCCCATCTATTCCCATATGCCTTGGGACCCAATATGGATGTATGCTTCTCCCTGTCTCGATTGTTTCCAGAGACTGCAAGAGTGTAACTCTAACACACTTTTAGATGCTGTGCCATGCGCGATTATTGCCTTAATTTCTGCTTGGCTGTCAATATAAAAGTTAACACGGCTGCAGTTTAACCTATTTTCTTCCGGTGTTTCTAATGCTTTGGTTACGGCTAGTACTTCCGCTTGGAAAACGCTACAGTGATCTGGCAGCTTGTAAGATCCTTTTTTCCGGATCAGCACAGTATATCGCAGCCCCTTCTTCTTCCACTACTTTGGAACCATCTGTGCACATATGTATCGCCTCGTCCGTCATTTGAGCACCCTTTCGCAAACCACCCACCTCTATTGGGGCTTTAATATCTCCCTCGAAGCGCAGATAGGGAATCAGGTAGTCTGTTCGTCCTGTAATTGACGTAAATAACTGTTTAAGTAGCCTACTACTATGGCTGTATGGTTGGCGCTCAAGCTGCCCCCAGGCACTGAGCCTGGCTGCAGTTGTTAACGCTATGTTCTTTGCTACCAGGACTACAGGTGGAATGTGCAGAATGGCATACAGTGCAGCCGGCGGGGTTGTTTTGAGGGCTCGCGTAAGGCTAAGCATTGATAGCCTACATACCCCCTCTAATTTTTTGTGGTAGGTTGTTTTTTGTGTGGCTTTCCACCAAGCAAGAACTCCATAGTATAGAATAGGGTTTAGAATCGCTATAAAACCCCAATTAAAAAGAGAGGGCGATAAACCCCACTTCCCCATCATTCTTTTACATGCATAAAGTGCCGTTGAGGCCTTCCTCACCCTCTCCTCCACGTTGAGCTTCCATGACAGCTTACTGTCTAGGATGATTCCTAGATATTTTGTGCAAGGTTTCTCCTGTACCCCTCCTAACTTAAGCCTGCTCCAATTTGGGACTTTGTACATCTTTGTAAACAAGAACATATCCGTCTTCTCCGCGTTGACTGTCAACCCGACAAGGCAAGTATAATTGCAACAAAAATATAAATTTGGAGCGTTTTTTTGATGTTATAGTGCCCTATTTTAAATGCGAGTCCCAAAACAAAAGTTATGTGGAATAGTGTCAATGGCGGTCAAGAAGAAGAAGCAGAACTACCTCTCTATATTTGTATCATGGGTTATTTTGTTTTCAGCAGACGCAGCAGTACCAAATCCAAAGACCGGGTTTAGGTTCACAGTCTCCCTGGAATAAGTGAATGGTGGATAATACCTCCGCAAAGAACTACTCCTGAAAAATTTTGAACGATCTGCGAGTTTTTGGGGCAAAAACCCCGGATCTTTCCGGAATTGCCAAAATGTTGATTTCTGTAAATAAATACAAATAAAAGATTTCCTAAATATAATTTTTTTAAATAGAAAAATTAAGCTTTTTAACGTAAGAACACCGGCGCGCCGCCCACGCCGCCGCCGATAAAGTGATCGGCGTAAACTTCTAATACATATGTACACATACTTAAAATCAGGCATGCTTAACCAACGAAACGATATCATTTCGTTACGATAATCAATGTTAATAAACGAAACGAAGTCATTTCGTTTCGTTTATTAACGTTAAGATCGTCAAATTAACGAAATGATTTCGTTTCGTTTTCTGTCATATCAAAACGAAATCAAATCGTTTATGTTGATTATTAATTTCAAACTATGCTGGCAAAGCTGATTGATGGCGGAGTCATTAAAGGTGAAAGCATTATCCAAATTGATTGCAACTTTTCTCATGAATTTTGACAGTACGAACATTTCTCAGAGTATTTTTGACATTACCACCAACGAATTACACAAACAAATTACATAGAGTTTGTGTGTGTATGTGCGCTCGTTGTTGCCACCTTACGGCTTCACCATGGCTATAGCATTGCCAGCACAATTCAAACATAAAGTATCACGTTTTCGTTAACGTTTTTAACGTTAACGAAAGCTTTTCGTTTCGGTTAAAAACGAGATACAATTTATCTTGATAATTTCTTTATCGATAATATTTCGAAGTGTTTCAACGGAAACGGTGGAAATTTTTTGATAAACGATTAGCTTAACGTTAAGGTGCATCCCTGCTTAAAATTTTCAGTCTTCTTTGTTGATGGCTTTATTGGTAAACAAGATAAATTGTTCTTGAAAATTTTCAAAGTTTGGGCGCAAAAATGTTTTGTAAAAGGAGAACGTTCTTTCTACATCAACACTGGTGATTGGGGCGTACATGAAGCAAGATAATTCGTGGGGGTCATAACTACTTTCGTTACAGCTGTCACTTGAGTCCATTTGGTCACTTGAACTTAGCACACCGGACATTACCTTAAGTTCCTGGAACCCAGCATTTTTTTTGCAGAACGCTGTTCAATTTCTCCCTTATCTTTTCACTAAGTTCACCTTGCCCCCTTCAATAGTTTTAAAAGCAGCCTCCACAATATGCAATTGTTCAGCCAACGAGTTTTTCCCTTCCAATTTAGTTATAATATCTGGCAAGAAGCTGTACTTTGAATTAATTTAGGCTAAATGTGCTTCAATAGCCATTGCCTTTTTTGCCTTCAATATAGAAGAAGCGTCGCCATAATTTAGATCTTTAAGAAAGGTTTGAAACTAGTTAAAATTTTCGCAATAATATTTTGCTGCCTCTAACCAGGTCCCCCATCTTGTTAATATTGGCTGTGGCGGAAGAGCGATATTTGGGAAACATGTTTTTAAACGCTTCCACACGTAAAGCAGATTTTAAAAATATTTTCTTTCCATTAGATTTTAAGTCGTCCACATCACTAAAACGGGTTCTAGCATCTCCGGCCACTCGATGCATTGCATGTGCCAAACAAGTAAAGTGCAGTAATTTTGGATAAAATACCTTCAGCGCTTTTGCTGACTTTTCCATATATGGAGCTGCGTCAGTGACATATAAAGAATTTTCGACTTTTCGAAGTCAGGGCCAATAATTGCATGGAATCATCAAATGCTCTTGCAATTGTGGAGTGATTTGTGCGTTTTAGACAAACAACGTTTAATAAAAAAAATTTGGAGCTCACATCTTTGTCTGGATGTAATATTCCCACTAAAATGTTTGCTACGAAACGGCCTTGTATGTCAGTCGTTTCAACAATTTATACTGACCAAAAAGTGGTTCTTCAATTGCCCTTTGATTTCTTCAATTTGCGATAAATAGATATCATGGAGATAGTTTTTTCTCAAAGTTGACTCAGAAGGAATTGCTTCCGTGGTGTATTTTTTGAAAAACTTGATTAAATGCTGGTTTGTTAACTTCCATAATGGGATATCAGCTACAATAAATGACTCGCAAAGCCCCATGTAAAACTTGTTCTTATTGCCCACGTAATTTTTAAGCAGGCATTGAGACGTTTTTTCATCTTGACTTCTAGAAAGCTCTACGTGCTTCTGGCTCCGCATGTGCTGATCAACTTGAAACTTTTTTGCACAGCTAACTCTTTTATTGCAAATTTTGCAAAATAAAGTTCCTCCATCGGTTTCGAATATCTCTTTATATTCGTTCACATATTTTGAAAGAGTTCCAGCCAAAGTAGTTTTAGTTGTAGCCATTTTTAAAAAATTTCTGAATTCTGAATTCGAATCGCCGAACATAAAATATTTATACCAGTGACACTGGCCGTGAGCAACGTTTAAATTCAAATATAAAAGTATATATGTACACACATATGTACAAATCGTACAGGTGTAGGCAGAAACATATAGTTCGCTCTCATTCTCGCTACCCTTATTGTAATACACACAGACTGTAGTATAGACTAACTATATACACATACGCATTGGCAAATGCATTATTGGTCTAAAAACATATGTTCGATAAGGTTGCCAACTAATCTTGAAATGTATTTAACTGAAATTCACCAAATACTAAAAAATATGCAACAAAATATACCTTTATGAAAAAATATGCAAATATATGCATTAAAGACAAAATATGCAAAAATATGCACTAACAAATCAATGCCATTTTTACACTTATTTCTTGATTCGAAAAATCGTATATTCTTAAGTTCCTGTGACTTACCAAAAAAAAATGCAACTGCATAGAAATCCTGGCTCTATTTATGAGAAATAAAAATATAAATTGAAAATTTGTTTAGTTCCATAATTCCTAGTCTAGCGCAAACTAGAATTCATTTAAAAGTCGTTTGGAAGTTTTCCCCTGTTCTGTATGTATTTTCAATACATATATCTCTATCGAAAAGCCAGGCCTTGAATATGTAATCAGAGCCGTTAACCCCATGTACGAATTTTTTGAATCGATTTCCTTCAGACCCACGTGGCTCTTACTGGGCACTTTGCGTCAGCTCCATTCTGAATACTTAATATCTGAGAAATATTTGGCATAGATACATTTCCGAAGTAAAACAACGCTACCGAATCTTGGCTTTTTTCACCAGTCAGTCGAACTCAACACGTACATATGTGACGTATAGTGTGATGTGGTGAAAATCCAAGTCAAAGCAAGTTTGCTCGCACAGTTCACAACGAAAAAACACACGCACAGCATTTTTTGGAAAAAATTTTACTATATTTAAACAATTTTGCTCATATTAGAAAGGAATCAAGTATTTTGTTTTTGATGCAGAACGAAGGAAAATGTTACAAAGTTTTAGTGCAAAGAAGAAATATTCCAATCGATCCATCCGTTTTTGATATAGATTTGTAAACAAAAATTTTATGATTGTTTACTACATTTTAGCAACTTGCCACGCCCTATTATAGAAATTATTTTGAATATATCCATCTCATATAGCTAAGCTTTCAAATGCAAAAAACCGTTTTAGAATGGGACCGTTCTGTGTGAACTTATGGTATTTCAACGGTATTTAGCTACTTTGTGTTATAAGATTTATAGATGTTCTTAAATCGACGCAGGCTACTTAAACAAGATCAAATAGCTTCATATTATTTGGCATTGTTGCGACATGGATTTTCAATCAGCCAATCAATTTGTCACATGATTGACTAATAACAACTGCTTTATATGTAACTACAAAACATTTTGTACGATCGATATACAAGCTTATCTAGAGATTCTAGAAGTGCTGAAGCACATTTGTTAATAAATAAATACGTGGTGAAAATAATGTTATATAAGAACATATTTACTCAAAAATCTAAAAAAAACATCTAGAGCAATAAATTTAAATTATCTTTCAGTTAGAAAAAAACATTGAATTTGATTGCTTATTTTGAATTTCTTGGTATCCGGCCAATGTTTTTAAAGTGCTTGGAACTTATGACTTGAAAAACTAGGTACAAAACGTCACTAACTTCGCGGACAAAGAAGAAACTGTCAACTGAGTTGGCTTGTCCTTAATTGAATGACAAACGCCAAATAGGAAACGTATCAGTCATCGCTT
Organism: Eurosta solidaginis; assembly: GCF_040869045.1. NCBI lineage: Eukaryota > Metazoa > Arthropoda > Insecta > Diptera > Tephritidae > Eurosta > Eurosta solidaginis. The sequence continues at coordinate 60,723,522 of NC_090321.1, forward strand.
ATCTCATACTTTGCCAATTTGACGTACGTCAAAGTACGCGTCTGTTAAGGATTGGTGTGTAAAATGATGCAATGCTAAAATTTGACAAATTATTATTTTTTTGATAATGAAATCTACAATTTTATTGCTAAATTGGTAGGTATTTACGTCAATCTTTATGTGTCTCACTTTACGCCACGTATATACCTACTTAGGTGCTGTATCAGGGGAAAATGGCGTATGTCGTGCAGATGACGGATTGTATCTGCTGAGCCCATTACGGGCAGAATACCAAACGGAAAAAGACAAAAGTTTCGCAGATAAGTGAATAAATTGTCAATTCTCGATTATCTAGTCGGTTTTTCTGATTTAGCTGATGGTGTTACTCAACGTCATTTTGCACAGCCGGCAAACCAAATTCAGACGTAGCGGCTTATAAGCAGCTCCTTTTCGTACTGTCGAAGGCGGTTTTAAAATCGACGAAGAGGTGATGTATGTCTTTTTTTTCCGGATATTTTTCATGATTTCGCGTATATTGAAAATGTGGTCGATGGAGATTTATACGGTCTGAAGCCACACTAATAAAACTCTAGCAGGCGATTCACGGTGGGCTTCAATCTTACGCATAACACGCTTGACAGGACCTTATATGCGATACTAGGAAGGCTGATGCCGCGTTAGTTGCCGCAATTTGCAGGATTTCCTTCTTGTGGACTGGGCAAAGAACACTTAGATTCCAGCCGTCGGACATGCACTTATTTGACCATATTTTGCATAGAATTTGCGGCAAGCGCCTCACAAACTCCTCGCCGCAGTATTTGAATAACTCCTCAGGCAATTTATCAGCACCCGCGGCCTTGTTTTTACTTCCTTTATATTAGGTCGGTTGAATGTTTGTCCGCTTTTCATACAAATCTTGCGATCGATATTTAAGTAAGTTCTCATTGAGCTACAAACATGAAACCTCAGAGACAGGTTTAGACACCGTGACAAATGAACAAAAGGAAAAAATGCGTTAGGTGGCGCACGGATCGAAATAATAAGATGAGAATTTGAAAATTTTCAAACCAGCTCTTAAGTAACTTCTCTATCAACTAGAGATTTGAAATTTCAAACTTAATTCAGAGGTCGGTGACAGCCGATGACACAATACAAAAAGATTCGTTAGGGGAAGCACGGACTGAGATATTTAGAAAAATTGTACGAAACGGAGGGAATTTTGGGATTGATTTTTATGTAATTTCTCATTGAGCTACAACTATAAAACTTCACAGATAGGATAAGACGCCGCGATAATTTAACAAAAGGGAAAAAAATTCCGTTAGGTGGCGCACGGCCCGAAATATTTAGATAAGAATTTGGAAATTTGGTGTTTTAAGATCGATTTTAAAGTAACTTCTCATTGAGCTACAAACATGAAACCTCAGAAACAGGTTAAGAGACGTGACAAAGGAACAAAAGGAGAAAAAATTAGATAATAATTTGGAAATTTTAAACCGGGTTTTAAGTAACTTCTCGATGAGCTAGAGGCTAAAAACACAATACAAAAAGTATCGCTAGGCGGCGCACGGACTGAGATATTTAGAAAAATTAAAGGAACGGAGGGAATTTTAGGATTGATTTTTATGTGAGTTCTCACTGAGCTACTGTGAGGACCCCAAAGTCGAGGACTTTGTATCCTCACAACATACACATATCCATACATTTTTCTAAAGAAGATACGTTTTGAAATAACTTGGAGTTTATATTTGAATTTACCACTTATACATTTTTTTATGAAATATACATATGTATACCTTTATGAATTATACTCTAAATACATATATTCGGTTGTACGTTGAATTGATAATTATTAAATTGAAGAGCAAATTACACTTGCGCACTTTTGCACGCAAGCCAAATATTTACATTTTCGCAAACATAAACTTTGAATATAGGATCACCCTAACATGCATTAAATATTTGGAAAGTAGATACGCACAAAACATAAAAATGCAGCGGTCGATCAACCCTTTGCACACTCAAAATCCAATGTACCCAGTTACAAATACAACATACATAATAACTTAAGTGAACGGAGATCAGCAGCAAGTCGTCAAAATAAGCGCCGCTACTAAAAGAGATTTCGTTATACATATTTACGCACTAGCATACAACACACCAACGCACGCCATACAACAGAAGGCAGAAGCATTGGGCAAAGCAAAACACAATATTAGAATCAGGTGACCACAAACAAATATACAAACACACAATATATAAACCAAAGCCTGGAAAGCACAGTATGAGCAAGTACAAAGGCATTGTATTTCAATAAGGAGCATTATGGTGCATGGAAATTCATGGGAAGGAAATATTTACCGGAATAACAGTTGTTTTATATTGTTAATACCATTAGTTCAAAGTTGTTATTATAAAATAACCGTTTGCCTGCGTGCAAAAATTAGTATATAAGGGCGACGAGTTCGCATTGAAATTCAGAGATTAGGAGACAGGCATACGAGTCGGTAGGCTTTATCACTACCGACCAAGAGTACACCTGAAGGCTTTTTCACTTCATTTGTACTTAGAGTATACTCGTCTGGAGGCTTTATCACTCCATTCGTTCGCAGAGGTTGGCCGAGGGCTTTATCACCTCCGTCACCTCTTATAGAGCAAGGAAATCAGCCTAGGAGTAGAAAAGTAGAATTTTGTTGAATAAATAATTTTTATAACGTTTTGTATCGAACAAAACAGAGTTATTATTTCAGAAGGACCGTTAGAAACTTCTACTTCCAGGAACCCTGGACGGACTGAGATCAACCCCGGCAAGTCAAGGAAAAGTCCGTCACATTTTGGCGCCCGAGCAGGTTAAACAAATCAAATTTTAAAATATACTTTCAGAGCATCAGAAACGAAGAGGGAAACAAGATCCACACACTTCTGGGTTAATACGACGAGGATATAAAGCAAAACAATGGTAAAGGTATCGTGGGTATACTATCTCACTCGAGAGGATCTGGTAGCCTACAGCACGGAATTTGGGCTAGAGGATGGCGGAACGGTTGACGAGCTAAGAAAACGATTGGCGGCATTCATCCAAGAGGAGAAGGATAACGAGAATTTACGGGATCGATTCACAGAGTTGGCGATTCGGCACGCGCGGCTAACAAATCCACAAGCGTCAAAGACAAGCAACGAACTAAATTCACCAAGAAATGATAAACAGGCAAATGGTGCACCCAATCAATTGGAGGTCGGACAACCGCCGGTACATTTTATTCAGCAGCCTGGTATGTACGCAACGACAAATGATATTCAACAGCCTGGCACATATGCAACGACCATGGACAGAGTAAGGAAGTGGGGATTAAAGTACGACGGAGGCAAAGATCCCCTAGGATTCATCGAAAGAGTGGAGGAGCTAGCAGATGGGTATGAAATCAACCGCAACACAATTCCAAAAGCGCTGCCGGAGTTATTGAAGGACAAAGCATTGGTATGGTACAGGAATAACAACCGGCATTGGCAGGAGTGGGACGCCTTCAAGAAGGACTTCCTGAAGTTCTTCCTAAGCTCCCGATACTTAGAGCAATTGGAAGATGAAATTCGTATGCGCGTACAACGACAAGGTGAGCTATTTAAAGATTATGTCTTGGCACTACAAGGAATCATGCGTCACGCGGGCTACACCGAGGAGCAGAAACTAACCCGCATATACAGAAACTCGCGCAGAGAGTACCAACTATACATAAAGCGAAGCGAGGTCAGCAATCTTGAGGAGCTGGTAAGTTTAGCTCAAGACTATGAAAATATTATTCCTGACAGGGAACCAATGCGACCAACCACAAGGCCATTCGTACCACGGCGGCAAGAAGGTCAGTACCAGTGTCTCCAGGCAGAACAAAGACAGGAAGAGCGAGTAGAAATCCAACAACAGCAGAGGTCAGAGCCACAACAAGAATATGTAGATACAAGAACGGCCTGCAGACGATGCGGAAGAGGTGGTCACTTCTCATACGGGTGCCGAGGCATAAGAAGAGAATTTTGCTGGATTTGTGGTAAGATAGGCGTGCTCACTCGTGATTGTTGTAGGAAGCCACAGGGAAACGACCAGAGACCACATTGGAACCGAGGGATGGGGTCTTCGGAAGTGCAACCTCGGAGAAGTTAAGCATGTTCAAATACACAAACGGCCGCATATTGGTAACAGCGTATGTGAACGGAGAAGAAGCAGTAGCAGCGATTGACACGGGAGCGACGAGGAGCTTTATAAGTGATGCAATGGCGAGAAGATTAAAAACTGGCAAATTCAAGGAAGTAAAGACGCGAATAAGAATGGGCGATGGCAGAGCAATAATAATCAAAGAAGCGGTAGATGCAGAATTAAGAATGGGTGGTAAAGTACAGAGGAACGAGATGCTAATCCTACCGGGACTGGGCGACGAGGTGGTAATTGGCACGGACTATCTGGCGAAGGTAAACTTGGAGATGAGATGTGGTGGTAAAGAAATAACGTTGAGAGTAGACGAAGGGAAGCAAGAGGTAGTGACATGTACAACTATGGTCGAAACGAATAGCGAAGATTTCAGGGAACACGACCCAATGGCGGCGATAGCAACTAGCAAGACAGAGGATTCGGTGAGTAAATTTCTGAGCCAAGAATTACAGGTGTTCGCAAACATATCAGGAGTATCCAACGTGGCCACACACAAAATAGTTATGAGAGACGACCGTCCAATTAAGCAAAGGTACTATCCGAAGAATCCGAAAATGCAAGAAATTATCAACAAGGAAGTCGACGAGCTGATCGAAAAAGGTTGCATCGAACCGTCGAATAGCCCGCACAGCGCACCCATAGTTTTGGCAAAGAAGAAGAATGGAAAATGGAGACTCTGCGTAGATTACCGCCAACTAAACGCAAGATCAGTACCAGACGCATACCCCTTACCACGTATACAACATATCTTGGACAAATTAAGAAGCGCGAGATTTATTAGTAGCCTCGACTTGAAAAATGGATATTGGCAAATACCTATGGAAGCAAGCAGCAAGCAATACACCGCATTCACAGTACCTGGGCGTGGACTATACCAATGGAGGGTGATGCCATTTGGCTTGCACTCAGCTCCAGCAACTTTTCAGAGAGCACTTGATCGTGTCATAGGACCAGAACTGGAGCCATACGCGTTTGCATACCTCGACGATATTATCATTACAAGCAAAACATTGGAAGAGCACATTACACATTTAACAGAAGTATTTCGAAGGCTGCATAGAACGAACCTGAGGATAAACCCGGAAAAATGTGATTTTTTTAAGAAAAGGTTAAAATATCTAGGTCATGTCGTTAGCGAGGAAGGCATCCATACCGACCCAGACAAGATAGCAGCCATCAAAGAACTGCAACCACCGAAGAATATACGAGAGTTACGACGTTTTCTAGGAGTCGTGTCATGGTATAGAAGATTCGTGCCGGATTTTTCACAAGTATCACACCCGTTAACATCTATGCTTAAGAAAGGTAGTAAGTGGAGGTGGTCTGAAGAGCAACAATCAGCATTCGAAGCACTCAAGGCAGCACTGACGCAGGCACCGGTACTCGCTTGTCCAGATTTTTCGAGGAAGTTTAGTTTACAGACGGATGCAAGTGATTTTGGTCTTGGTGCAGTACTTACGCAAGGTTCAGGCGACGAAGAGCGAGTAATAGCATACGCAAGCCGCAGGTTAAACAAGGCAGAGATGAACTACTCACCAACAGAAAAGGAGTGTTTGGCAATAGTGTGGGCAATACGAAAAATGAGGCCGTACGTAGAAGGATACACGTTTACAGTAATAACAGATCACCTAGCGTTGAAATGGTTGAATGCGATAGAGAGTCCGACTGGTCGGATTGCGAGATGGGCGCTGGAACTACAGCAATACTCATTTGACGTACAGTACCGAAAAGGAAAGTTGAACGTTGTGGCAGATGCATTATCAAGACAACCGATGGACGAGCAGTTGGGTACGTTGACGATGGATGACGGTAAAGCCGAGTGTAAGTGGCTTAAAGCAAAGATGGAAGATGTAAGAAAGGCCCCGGAGAAATTCCCAGAGTACGTTATCGAGGAAGGAAAGTTGTACAGACGCATAGGAAGTCAGGTGGATGGCGAAGATGCAGTGCCATGGAAGCTGTGTGTCCCGACTTCACAGCGACGCAGAGTGCTAGAGGAGATTCACGACACACCGAGCGCAGGGCATATGGGCATCCGAAAATCGATAGCAAGAGCAACAACACGTTACTATTGGCCAGGAATGTTCAGGGATGTAAGAAAGTACGTACAGCAATGTCACACATGTCAAATTTACAAACCGAGTCAACAGCCAGCCGCAGGTAAGATGCTAACGAAGATTGCAGAGGAGCCTTGGGCAACAGTCTGTGCAGACTTTGTTGGTCCAATGCCACGATCGAAGCATGGAAACACAATGGCACTAGTATTCTTAGACAAATTTTCAAAATGGGTAGAAGTAATACCAATCAGAAAGGCAACGACAGAATGTTTAATAAGAGGATTTCGAGAGAGGATTTTGGCACGGTTCGGCGTCCCAAAAGTTGTTATTACGGACAACGGAGCACAGTTTATCAGCAGACGTTTTAAGAGATTTTTAGAGGAACTTGGCGTGAAACACCAATTAACGGCACCGTACACACCGCAGGAGAACCCGACAGAGAGGGCAAACAGGAACATCAAGAGGATGATAGCACAATTTACGGGAAAAGAGCAGAAGACATGGGATGAGTTGTTACCAGAGATAACGCTGGCATTGAATACAAGTGTATGTGAATCGACAGGTTACAGTCCAGCATACATAGTACAAGGGAGGGAACCGAGAATCCCCAACAGCCTTTACGATGAGCAGACATTTGGTACAGGTGAGAAATTAGCGAACCCAGGAGAGAAGTCAACGAGGATGAAAGAAATATTCGAGATGGTACGACGGAAGCAAGAGAGAGCATCTATAGAGCAAGCGAAGTATTACAATTTAAGAAGAAGGCAATGGCGACCGGTGATAGGCGACCTAGTGCTGGTAAAGGAGCATCAGCTATCAAAAGCGGTAGATAACTTTACAGCCAAACTAGCGCCAAGGTACAGTGGACCTCACCGGGTAATGAACTTTGTGTCACCAGTGATCGTAGAGCTAGACAAAGTCTTCAGAGGAAGGAGGAGGACAGCCCACCTAAGTGAGCTGAAAGCATACCACGCAGCCGACGCCGCCGACAACAACGAATCCAGGAAGCAAAGTCATAAAGAGAGATACAAAAAGGACGCTAGTGAAGATCAAACCGCGTCAACACCGTCCAATCGAACAGCAAACAACAAGCCAGAGGTACAACAACAGAAAAATAACAGCGAGGTAGCCATTTGCGGTACGCTCACACGAGTCAGCGAAGAGACCGAGAGACAACACGGAGAGAACCAAGGTACAAGTCAACAGCTGATAGCATACAGAGACGGTCAAGTACAAAACATTGCGGAGAATCAGGTACGAATATTTCCAGAAAATAAATTACAGATCGCCAGAGAACCGGCGCATGGAACAAGATTACACCTGGGAAGGCAGTTCGCTATGGCAGCCTTAAACGAACACACACCCCGAGACAACTGCGGAATTACAGACTATTTTGTAAGATTCTACTTCAATCCGGATGAAATCGGTAGTAACGGACATGCCCAACCGAGACATTGTCAAATTATACACGAAGAAATTTCATATCAAGAAGTACCCGGAAGTCGGATCAACCAATAAAAACTCGGTAAACTCTAACCACAATTACATAAATATCCCGTAAATATACTCTTTAACTATGCGTATGATATACCACGTTTTTTTTTAATCCACCATACACGGTGGGAACACCCTGAGGAAAATCCACCAGTTTTTCATTTATTTTATAGACTGGCATCACACATACCGTCGACGGGAAGGGCAGCGAAACGCCAACCAACGACGACAGCAGAATAATAAGCCGTAAGGCCAGCGGGGTCAACGGCAGCTTCAACGACAAAAACAGCGACATATTGAGCCTGATGGCCAGCGACTGCAGCGACGACGAACAGCATGGGCAAACACCACTTCCGCGTACGGATCACGCGCACCGACCTGGTGACGGTGAGTCTCATTGCGGAAGGTGAGGGGGGAGTGTGAGGACCCCAAAGTCGAGGACTTTGTATCCTCACAACATACACATATCCATACATTTTTCTAAAGAAGATACGTTTTGAAATAACTTGGAGTTTATATTTGAATTTACCACTTATACATTTTTTATGAAATATACATATGTATACCTTTATGAATTATACTCTAAATACATATATTCGGTTGTACGTTGAATTGATAATTATTAAATTGAAGAGCAAATTACACTTGCGCACTTTTGCACGCAAGCCAAATATTTACATTTTCGCAAACATAAACTTTGAATATAGGATCACCCTAACATGCATTAAATATTTGGAAAGTAGATACGCACAAAACATAAAAATGCAGCGGTCGATCAACCCTTTGCACACTCAAAATCCAATGTACCCAGTTACAAATACAACATACATAATAACTTAAGTGAACGGAGATCAGCAGCAAGTCGTCAAAATAAGCGCCGCTACTAAAAGAGATTTCGTTATACATATTTACGCACTAGCATACAACACACCAACGCACGCCATACAACAGAAGGCAGAAGCATTGGGCAAAGCAAAACACAATATTAGAATCAGGTGACCACAAACAAATATACAAACACACAATATATAAACCAAAGCCTGGAAAGCACAGTATGAGCAAGTACAAAGGCATTGTATTTCAATAAGGAGCATTATGGTGCATGGAAATTCATGGGAAGGAAATATTTACCGGAATAACAGTTGTTTTATATTGTTAATACCATTAGTTCAAAGTTGTTATTATAAAATAACCGTTTGCCTGCGTGCAAAAATTAGTATATAAGGGCGACGAGTTCGCATTGAAATTCAGAGATTAGGAGACAGGCATACGAGTCGGTAGGCTTTATCACTACCGACCAAGAGTACACCTGAAGGCTTTTTCACTTCATTTGTACTTAGAGTATACTCGTCTGGAGGCTTTATCACTCCATTCGTTCGCAGAGGTTGGCCGAGGGCTTTATCACCTCCGTCACCTCTTATAGAGCAAGGAAATCAGCCTAGGAGTAGAAAAGTAGAATTTTGTTGAATAAATAATTTTTATAACGTTTTGTATCGAACAAAACAGAGTTATTATTTCAGAAGGACCGTTAGAAACTTCTACTTCCAGGAACCCTGGACGGACTGAGATCAACCCCGGCAAGTCAAGGAAAAGTCCGTCACACTACAAGCGTAACACTTAACAGATAGGTTAAGACACCGAAAGAATGTAAGAAAAGGAGAAAATAAAAATCAAATAAAAAAGTGTTAAGCACTTCGTTTATAAAATGGACAAAAATCAGCCAAAATTGTATCCTTATATAAAGACATATTCTTGCTAAGATTTGATTTTAAAATTTTGACATAGAAATTGCAAAAATATTATTAAAAATATAAAGGTGGAGCGCAATTGACTGACTAATATTATCTCCTTTCCTACACACTTTCCAATCCAAGTAATGGGCGCTCCACTTTTATATTTGTACTTCTCAAAAATATTTTTGCAATTTCTATATCAAAATTTAAAAATCAAAGTTTAGCAAGAATATGTCTTTATATAAGGAGACATTTTTCGCTGATTTTTGTCCATTTATATAAAGGAAGTGCTTAAAATGTTTTTATTTTATTTTTATTTCTTTTTAATCGGGTAAGAGCTATTGTTACTTCGTCATAGTCAGGTGGCGGAACATTTATTTCACCAGCATCGATTGCGGGCTCGGGTTCATCATCTTCCCTGGGCGTTTCAGCGCTCTCTCTATTTAGGAGCACAGAGAAGTGTTCCCCACCATAATCCAAGCACCCTTTGGACATCGGTTACCAGTTCGATGGTCTTGTTTTTTTTCAGGTGGCCAGCAGCTCAAGCACCTCGCCCTCACGCATTTCTGCCGCTGCTTTATTCTTCCTGTAAAGGCACCTCGATTCTTTCTTCTTATTGCATTCGCTTTTAACATAGCCCTGTAGGCAGCGTGCTTTCTTAAAATGTAAGCTTTGAAATGTCATTTGAAATTTGACCCCATTTACCGTTCACAAAACACAACCTCCAACATTGAACAGAAATAAACTTGTTGCCGACGTTTCACTTCACAGTTGTGTGTTCTAAGATTGCCCGTTTAAAATAACATATTTTCCGCCATTATTTATTTCTTACCTCGTTTTCCTTTCGCATTTCCTCACCATACACATGTTCTAATACTTCAACCCGCGCTATAAAATTTCCGCGTAATTGTCGAGTGTTTTTCGTTTGGCACTCGAGGAAGGACTTTGTTTCCATTTATTTGATGACATATATTCTTTTATAAGCATTTAATGGTTATATTATAAATTTGTAAAAAGAGAAAATAAAATGCGGTTATTGTATGCTTTGCTTATGACTCAGACGTTTTATATAGTATGAGTACAAAGAGTGTTTTGTTTGTTCTAGAAGCGTAGATACGTAATACCGTAATACTCGTAATGTACTCGGATTTATGAATATACTCGCATACCTACTTTGGGTGTATTGTAAATAAGTGATGGGATTATCTGAGGAATTTTATTAAGTGGGTGTGTTTATTGGTAACATAAAAATAAAATTAAATAAATCAAATATGAATGTGTGTGAGATGTTAATAAATAAATAAAATTAGTGAGCAATAGAATTGTATAATCTCAGAATATATTAATTGTACGGACATATTGTTTGCAATTAAACAAAATAAATTAATTAATTCAGGGGCCGAAACTGTTATTGCTTTTATAATATAATTCCTTGCAAAACTATTAATTTTGGACTTTTAATATATTTGGATCAAGATAAAAATTATTTTCTGATTTTTATTTTTTGAGTCCGATAGAACTAGTTAAACTCGGACTTTTAAAAATAAAAGTTCGGAAATAAAAGTTAAATCCGGACTTTTATTTTTTAAGGCCAAAATAAAAGTCCTGCTTGATAACAAAGAAACGGGTTATCCGAAACAAAAAATTTTTTTAATTCGGATTCTTTGCTATCAATCCGAACTTTTATGTTGGCCTTAAAAAATAAAAGTCCGGATTTAACTTTTATTTATGATTTATCTTATAAGATGAAGGACGTCATCGAAGTTGCCGCTACTTAGAATACCCACTCCCTCATCAAGAACACGCATGGTCCTTATTCTCGAAGGGCCACCTTGTCTATTGTTGCTATTGTTAGTAGCCGTTCAGTTAGAAGAGCACTCGCCTGGCCGTTTGCCAGTAAATCTACTTATCTACACCATTTACAGTTGTAAATGAGAAAACGTCACTTGTAAATAAGAACAGGCAATTGTAATTGAGAAACCTACTTACATATGGAAATGAGAACAGTTACTTGTAAATGAGAAAGCGGCAGTTAGAAATAAGATTTGGTAATTGCAAATTAGATAAGTCAATTGTAAATTAGAATGCGTGAAATGTAAAAACGAAAGCGTAATATGAAAATGAGAATAGTCGATTGTAAATCGCGAAAGCGTCACTTAGTTATAAGAAGAGTCATTTGTAAATGAGAGAGCTTCAAATGAAAACCAATAAGCGTAATTTGTATTTAAGAATAGTTAGTTGTAAATGAAAACCCGTTAGGTATAAATACGAAAGCTTACTTACTTACTTAATTGGCGCTTAACCGTCTAAACGGTTATGGCCGTCCAACAAGGTGCCCCAGTCACTCCTTCGCTCCGCCAACCGGCGCCAATTGGTCACGGCAAGGGAGTTTAAATCGTTTTTCACCTGGTCCTTCCAACGGAGTGGGGGCCGCCTCTACCTCTGCTTTCATAGGCGGGTTCCGATAGAAACACTTTCTTGGCCGGAGCATCATCTTTCATTCGCATAACATGGCCTAGCCAGCGCAGCCGTTACGTTTTAATTCGCTGGACTATGTGGATGTCTGCGTATAGCTCGTACAGCTCATCATTAAACCTTCTTCGGTACTCGCCATCGCCAACGCGTAGAGGTCCATAAATCTTTCGAAGAACTTTTCTCTCGAACACTCCCAAAGCCGCTTCATCATGGTCCATGCTTCGGCCCCACATAGCAGGACGGGTACGATAAGAGACTTGTAGAGTATGATTTTCGTTCGCCGAGAGAGGGCTTTACTTTTCAATTGCCTTCCTAGTCCAAAGTAGCATTTATTGGCAAGATTGATTCTTTGCTGGATTTAAGTGCTGATGTTGTTGCTAGTATTGATGCTGGTTCCCAAATAAACGAGGTCTTTTACTATTTCGAAATTACGGCTGCCAACAGTAGCGTGGTTGCCAAGGCGCGTATGCGCTGACTCTTTGCTCGATGACAGCAGGTACTTCGTTTTGTCCTCATTCACCAACAAACCCTTCTTTACCGCTTCTTTTACAAATTTGGAGTAAGCAGAACTAACAGCGCGGGTGTTTAGGCCGATGATATCAATGTCATCAGCATATGCCAGTAATTGCAAGCTTTAATAGAATATTGTTCCAGTGCGGTTAAGTTCTGCAGCTAGTATAATTTTCTCCAGTATCAAATTAAAGAAATCGCACGATAGGGGGTCACCCTGCCTGAAACCTCGTTTAGTTTCGAACGGCTCGGAAAGGTCCTTCCCAATTCTGACTGAGCTGATGGTGTTGCTCAACGTCATTTTGCACAGCCGCATAAGTTTTGCGGGGAAACCAAATTCAGACAAAGCGGCATATAGGCAACTCCTTTTCGTGCTGTCGAAGGCGGCTTTAAAGTCGACGAAGAGGTGATATGTGTCGATTCTCTTTTCACGGGTTTTTTCCAAGATTTAGCGCATTGTGAAAATCTGGTCGATGGTAGACTTACCAGGTCTCAAGCCGCACTGATAAGGTCCAATCAGCCGGTTCACGGTGGGCTTCAATCTTTCGCACAATACACTTGAAAAGACCTTATATGCGATATTAAGAAGGCTGATTCCACGATAGTTAGTGCATTTTGCAGTATCCCCCTTGTGGACTGGGCAAAGAACACTAAGATTCCAACCGTCGGGCATGCACTCTTCCGCCCACATTTTGCAAAGAAGCTGCTGCATGCGCATTGCCAACTCCTCGCCGCCGTACTTGAATAGCTCCGCAGGCAATCCATCAGCGCCCACGGCCATGTTGTTTTTCAATCTGGTTATTGCTATTCTAATTTCGTCATAATCGGGCGGGGGGACATATATTCCATCATCATCGATTGGGGGCTCGGGTTCTTCATCTCTGCACGGTAAATTGCTGTCTCCATTTAGGAGAGCAGAGAAGTGTTCCCTCCATAATCTAAGCACTCTCTGGACATCAGTTACAAGGTCGCCGTTTTCGTTCCTACAGGAGTTTGCTCCGGTCTTAAAACCTTCCGTCTGTCGCCGTATTTCTTGGTAGAATTTTCGGGCGTTATTCCTGGTGGCTAGCAGCTCAAGCTCCTCGCACTCACGCCTTTCTGCTTCTGCTTTTTTCTTCCTGAAAGGCGTCTCGCTTCCCTTTCCAACTCACGATAGCTTTCACACACTCCTCTTGTTGTGTTCGCTTTTAACGTAGCCCTGTAGGCAGCGTCTTTTCTTTCGGTTGCAACGCGGCATTCTTCATCTTACCAGTTGTTTTTTCGTGGCCGCCGGTAACCAATTTTTTCCTCGGCGGCAGTACGGAGTGCTTTGGAGATATGCTCCCACTGCTTCTGTATTCCTTCAGGCTGAGTTGTGCTCTCAGAGAGCAGGCGTGAGAGCCGAGTTGCGAAATCATTGGCAGTCTGTTGTGATTGAAGCTTTTCGACGTCTATCTTTCCTTGTGTTTTTTGTTCCTTGTTTTTAGCCGCGTTGAGGCGGGTGCGTATTTTGACTGCAACGAGATAATGGTCCGAGTCGATGCTGGGCCCTCGGATCATGCACACATCTAAAACACTGGAGGCATGTCCTCCGTCTATCACAACGTGATCGATCTGATTGCGAGTATTTCGATCAGGAGACAGCCATGTAGCTTGATGTATTTTATGCATGAACCTCGTGCTTGATATGACCATGTTTCGAGCACCGGCAAAGTCAATCAGCCTCAGTCCATTAGGAGAAGTTTCATTGTGTAGGCTAAACTTTCCGACTGTAGGGCCAAAAACACCTTCTTTGCCCACCCTGGCGTTAAAGTCGCCAAGCACGAATTTTATATCATGACGGGGGCACCGCTCGTATGTGCGTTCTAATTGTTCATAAAAAGTGTCTTTCACCTCATCGTCTTTCTCCTCTGTCGGCGCATGGGCGCTATATCAACATTCAAGTTGATATTTTAAAAAACTTTTATTTTGGTTTGCAATAAAAAATTTATTTTTGTTTATTTTTGAGTTTAGATATTTTCCAACTAATTAGAATTTTCTTTTTTTGAAGTTATTCAAAATTTTAAGTTAACACGAAAACTCAATTAAAATTATTTTAAAAATTAAAGTAAAGAGTACAAAGTAGTTAACACTATATTTACTCCCCCTCCAAGAAAATTTGAAACAAACAAATTATTAATTAATATTAAAAGTAACCTTTTTTTGTTTTTTGTTGTTTAATGTATTTGTATTTAAATTAGTGTTAATAAGTATGTTTGCTGGTTTAAGTAAATCAATTGAAATATTTTTAATAGTATTTTTGTATTGAATTGTAAATGTTTTATTTTTCTTAGAGATAACTTTAAACGGTCCTTCATAAGGTGATTCTAAATTAGATTTACGAAGAACTTTAACAAAAACATACTCACAATTTTCTAATTGTTTAGGAACGAAAAATTTTTCTTTATTATGATGAAACACTTTAGAACGAACAAGCGAAAAATATTCTCTTATTTTATGAAGAGCGTCATTAGAAAAATCATGTTCTTTATTACTATTTGAAATAATTAATTCACCAGGTATTCTAAGTGTTTGGCCACAAACAAGTTCAGCAGATGAACATTTTAAATCTTCTTTAATAGAAGTTCGTAAACCAAGTAGAATGAATGGTAAAATGTCAGACCAATGAACCGAGTCGTTTGATGCTATAATTGCTGCTTTTAAAGTTCGATGAAATCTCTCTATCATGTCATTTGCTTGGGGATGGTAAGGAGATGTATGAATTTTATGAGAACCTAAAAGTTTAGTTAATTCCGTAAAAAAATTTGAGGTGAATTGTGAATCTTGATCTACTGTAATATTCAATGGTATACCAAATCGTGGTATATAATTTTGAATAAAAGTTTTTACTATAGTATTTGTTGAAATATCTTTAAGTGGATAAGCTTCAGGCCAACGTGAAAATCTATCAATAATTGTTAAAATATAACAATTTTCATTTGAAACTGGAAGAGGTCCAACAATATCCATATGAATATGTTCAAAACGACCTGATGGTATTTGAATTTTTTGAATAGGAGATTTAGTATGTCTTGAAATTTTTGATTTTTGACAATTGATGCAAGATGAAGTCCAATCGTTAATTTCTTTACGCATGTTAGGCCAATAATATTTATTTTGAATTAATTTTCTAGTTGTTCTTATACTTGGATGAGATAATGAGTGAATTTTGTCAAATATAATTCTTCTCATAGAATGTGGAACATAAGGTCGAAAAGGTTGTAGAGAAACATCACACCATATATTTAAATTAATAACTGGAATATGAATTTCTTTTAAATTATTTTTAGAATTTTGATCAGAAATGGTTTTTTGTAAAAATCTATCAGTTTGCTGTTCTTTATATAAAGTTTCTAAATTTATATCTTGAGTTGAAATTGCATTTATTTCTGGAATACGGGAAAGTGTGTCGGCAACTATGTTGTCTTTTCCACGTATATATTGAATATCATTTGTAAATTGAGCAATATATTCAAGATGACGTAGTTGACGAGGAGATCTATCTACTTTAGAATTTAGAACATGAATTAAAGGTTTATGATCAGTATAAATTGTAAAAGTTCTACCTTCAAGAAAATGTTTAAAATGTTTAATTGAATTATAAATTGCCAAAAGTTCACGATCAAATGTTGAATATTTAGTTTCTGTTGTAGTTAGTTTTCTTGAAAAATAAGCTAAGGGTTCTAGTATATTATTGCTAGTTTGTTGAAGAACTGCTCCAATAGCAACATTTGATGCATCTACTGCTAATGATAAAGTACCATTTTTGTCGAAATGTGTAAGTAAAGTATTTTTAGCAAAAAGTTTTTTAACATTTTCGAAAGCTGTTGTGGTTTCATTTGTCCAATTTAATTGTTTGAGTTTGTTTTTAATTGCATGTGTTAACATTTCATGCAGAGGACTAAGTTCTGTTGCTAACATTTTAATATATCTGTGATAGTAATTTATCATACCTAAAAATTTTTGTAATTTATTTATAGAAATTGGTTTTTCAAAATTTGTTATGATTTCAATTCTATCTAAAGATGGTTTAATACCTTCGCCTGAAATTTCGTAACTTAAAAAATTTAATTTATTTACACCGAGAGTACATTTTGAAGGTTTGATATTTAAATTATATTCTTCAAGTCTTTTGAAAACTGATTTTAAATGATTTATATGTTGATCTTCATTATCACTGGCAATAAGAATGTCATCAATGTATGTAAATACAAAATCGAAATCAGAAAATACTTCATTAATAAAGCGTTGGAAAGTTTGAGCACTGTTTCGTAAACCGAAAGGCATTCTTACGAATTCAAACATTCCAAAAGGGGTAGTTATTGCAGTTTTATGAATGTCTTCTTCTGCCATTGGAATTTGGTGGTAAGCACGCACAAGATCAATTTTGGAAAAAAATTGTTTGTTTTTTAAATCAATTGTTAAATCGTGAATATGTGGTAAAGGATACCGATCTGGTGTAGTAATAAAATTAAGTCTTCGATAGTCTCCGCAAGGTCTCCAATCATTTGGTTCTTTTTTAGGAACGAGATGAAGTGGAGATGCAATAGGAGAATTTGAGGGTCTGCATATACCAGTTTTAACTAAAAATTCAAATTCAGTTTTAGCAATTTTAAGTTTGATTGGATCAAGACGTCTGGGTTTCGAAAATGGTAAAATACCTTTTGTTTCTATCCTGTGAACCGTATGGTGTTTAACTTTTTTAGTATAATCTGGTTCACAGGTAATAGATGGAAATTCATTAAGTAATTTTGAAAACTTATTTTCGACAATAGGAATTTTGAGTGAGAAAATATCAGAAAATCCAGAAGATCCAGTAACTTTAATTTTTGTAGTAGAATCCATTATTTCTTTATTTTTAATATTGACAATAATTCCGAATTTTTCTAAAAAGTTTGCTCCTAAAATTGGTGTATCAATATTCGCAATAATGAATGGAAATTCAAAATCTCTTCTTAAACCTAAATCAATTTTAAGTAGTTTTGTACCGAAAGTTTCAATTGAAGAACCGTTTGCTGCGGTCAAAGTAAGATCCGAATTTCTTTTATAAATCTTAAATTTAGAAAAAGGAATAACTGATACAACTGCGCCGGTATCGATAAGAAAATTAAGTTTATTGAATTTATCAAATATGAATAGGCGACGAGTAGGTTTAATAATAGTTCCATTATCCGTCACCGTCATAATGGATCGTTTCAGTTTAAATTTTGTTCGTAATTTGAATTCTGATTTTGATTAAAATTGCATGGGGGTATACATTTAAGAGCGTTATTCTTAAATTTTTTGTGATACCAACAAATATTTGTTTGCAAATTAAAATTATGATTGTTTGAAAAATTTCTGGATCTTGAAAAATTTCGAGATTTAGATCTATTTCTATCTTTAGATCTTGAACGAATATATAATTGATTAATATCATTAGAAATTTTATTTAAATTTTGATAAATAGCCGTAGTTAATTCAGTTAAATTTTTAACGCATTGTTCTAAAATATTATTATTTATATTTGAGACTACAGGAGATTTGGAAGAATGAGGTTTATTGATTAAATCAAAAAGTTTGTCAGCTAAAATAATAATTTCATCTCTGTTTTGATTATTATTGGAAGTCAAATGAATTTGTATTTCTTGTGGTAATTTACGAATCCACAATTTAAAGAGTAAGTCTTGGCTAACTATGGAGGCAGAACCTATAAGTGATTTCATAAATCTGAATTATAGTGTTAACTACTTTGTACTCTTTACTTTAATTTTTAAAATAATTTTAATTGAGTTTTCGTGTTAACTTAAAATTTTGAATAACTTCAAAAAAAGAAAATTCTAATTAGTTGGAAAATATCTAAACTCAAAAATAAACAAAAATAATATTTTATACTATTTTTGAGTTTAGATATTTTCCAACTAATTAGAATTTTCTTTTTTTGAAGTTATTCAAAATTTTAAGTTAACACGAAAACTCAATTAAAATTATTTTAAAAATTAAAGTAAAGAGTACAAAGTAGTTAACACTATAGGCGCAGATGAATGATATATTAAAAAATTTTGCTTTTATTCGGATAGCGGCGAGACGCTCGTCCACAGGCGTGAACGCCCGAACTTGGCGACAAAGTCTCTCTCCCACCACGAATCCGACGCCGAAACTGCGCTTATTCGTATGGCCACTTCAATAGATGTCACAATTTTTGACTTCTTTCTTCCTTGCTTCGTCCAACGCATTTCTTGGATGACGGTGATGTCAGATTTTGCTTTGACGAGGACATCCACCCATTCAGGGAGCGGACGTTCCAGGTGCATGCCCTCAATTCATTGTCCTTCAAACGTTTGCCATGGTCGTAATCAATAGAGATTGTATTTATCCGACGCTTGTAG
The DNA here is from genome assembly GCF_040869045.1 of Eurosta solidaginis. NCBI lineage: Eukaryota > Metazoa > Arthropoda > Insecta > Diptera > Tephritidae > Eurosta > Eurosta solidaginis. Next base: position 60,742,351 of record NC_090321.1, read on the forward strand.
TTATATCTCATTGGAGTATGGTTTTACGTGGCGGGTCCCAAGCCCAGCGCACAAACCGCTCAGCGGGGGTGAAAATATTACTTGCACGTTTATATAGCGAGCCGCTTGCTCCAAGACAGACGCCCGCTTGCAGCCGCACCTAGAGGTGTGCAGACGCTGCAAAATACGAAAGCGTGATATGTAAATTAGAATGCTCAGGTGCAAATGAGAAAGCATAGACTCTAATGCAAAATCGTCATTTATAATTGCAAGAAGCCCACACACACTCATTTATACGGCGCGATATCAGTGTCTGGAGTGCCCTCGGTCGGCCTGTTTAGGATGAGTAAGGCATGTTGTTCAATGATGAGAAAAGCAGCAGGCGAACGATTTGAACGGCTTGGTTTTGGTGGGCAACAACGTGATACGCCTATCGAGTGGTGGTAACTGAAGCTTAAGATGGACAAGCGAAACTGCAGCATTTAACACTGTACTCACCAATGCTGTCCCCATCGAGAAAGGAAAAACATATCATACCACAATTAAAGGTGCCAATTGGTGAATTGAGCTATGAAATCAGCAACTGAAGTAGACTGCGCGAGAGCAATCCACCATGCATCATCGTTTTAATGTTCTCCATTTTTCAAAAATTATGCTTTCAAGTTTTCATTTCATGCTTTCTCATTTACATCTACAGTACGTTCAATGCGGTTGGTGCAAAGCAGTCCCAAAAAAACCATTGAGTCAATTATACCAAATACCAATTACACCAATTGCAGACTCCTCACTCTATTGTTAACACATTGGAGCTTTACCCTTCTTCTCGAAGTCTGCATAAAGCTCGCACAGCTCATTGCTTCTATACTCTAATGTGAGAAATTTAGTAAATATTTAGTGAATATATATCAGTCTGACTTACTGACTGTTCCTAATTCCGGGCAGTATATCGGAAAGATATATTAAGAAGCTTATAGAGTATAATTTGTTTGTGTCGCGAGAGAACTTTCTCAATGTCTCTCACCCAACTCAGTGGAAGTCTACCCCTTCCTCAGCCTCCAAACTACGGTGTCGACCGGAGCGTCTTCGTGTATTTGCATAACATGGCCTAGCCAGCGAAGTCTCTGGGTTTTATTCGCTGCTCGTCATATCTGCGTTAAGCACATACCTCGTTCGATACTCGCTTATCGCCTTCCCTTATGATTTGTAGCTTTTGAGTGGAAACACTACTACTCTTCGTCAACAATGGATAAGGTATATGTCGGTGCCTATTTTCTTGTTGTTGTTGTTTTAAAAACAAAAATAGTCCCCATAGGTTAAGGATATGAGCTCGGTACACTCCGACAAAAGCACCGTTCGGCTGCAGCGATAACGACTTTAGTCACCTCATGACAATAATTGCTGCTGCGGGAATATTCTCAGCACAATAAACCGTTGGAGCGATTCGAAAGTGATCGATTGTAGTAACGCATTTACGCTCCTAACAAATATACATTAATGAGGGTAATGGAGGCAGAGCTAGAGGTAGAGATAGAGGGAATGCAAAGTGAGTATAGATGGGCGAAAACTATATAGGATATGCATTCACGGAAGCGGTAAGATCGCGAACTTCACAAACGTATGTTATGTGAGTTACAACATTCGGCAGCCAGTTTTAGATGCCAAAAATGGGGGGAAGAAATCAGATTGCATCATGAGGTTGTTGCAACTCAATTTAAAATATTATGAAGCGGCTCAAAACCTCTTATCCCTCCCAAACAATTTTTGAAGGGGTATTTGGTGTGTAGATACTCATTGAACTATACTCGAATATTCAGGAGCAGAGTTGGCACCCGGACTCCGCCAGCAAAGCCTTACTTAAGACACCAATAAGACTTCTTTTCCAGGATAAGATGGCACTGAAGGCGGCTTAAATGGGCAAAAATTAAAGGAATATACATTTTTAGTAGATATGCAATACAGAACTTGACTAACACAGAGTGTGAAAAGATTCTGTGGATTAGTGAGCGCCTACAACAGACACTGAAAAGCTCGCTCGGCTTGTCGAATAAAATGTTTGGATTTCGAAAATCTAGCTCAGCGGTTGAGGTAATCTAAACAGTCGCCAATATAGCTCGCGAAGACCGGGTCAAAATAAAGAGAAGATCTCTGCTCTGATTAGTTTGGACATAAGAAATTCTTTAAACACACAAGTGGATGCAGATTGTGAAAGCGTAATGAAGCTTCTGCACACCTGCTTACTTGCACAGAATAATTAATAACAATTTTAGCGATGTACTACACTTCTTCTTTGATGTGGATAAGGGACCAGGAAAACACAATATCACCGGCAGCGTCCCTCAGGAATCTGTTCTAGGGCGGCCAACGTTATGGAATGCGACGTATGACGGTGCGCTACAAATCGACCTTCCCGGAGGCACGCAATCTGTCGGCTATGCAGATGATATTGTGATAGTAGCAGTGGAAAAGAAATAGGATCAGCTCCAAGCATTATGTAGTAAGAAGTCGCGAAGGAAGAATAAAGGAATAGCTTACGAACATGGGACTGGATATGGCTAGCAATAAACCAAAAAAAGTTTTGGTGAGCTCAAAGCAGACTGTGGACGAGTTAGTCTTAACCATAGGAAATTATCAAATAAATTCAAAGCCTTACTTGAAATATTAAGGAGTAAACATCAAAACTAACTTATAAGAAGCACCTCAAGCCAGTGGAAGAGAAAGTGTCTAATGTTAGTGGAGCTGTAATGCTGGTGGTTCAAGGAGTATCTGCGTAAGCGGTAGGATAGAGGGGGATCCTTTCTGTCCACACTGTCTCACTGAACTGGAAAACGAAGAGCACTTAATATTTCATAGTCCTCGTATTCACGGCGAAATACTCTCTGTACATAGAGTTTTTGGAAAGGAACCTTTCTTGAGGAATTAGTTCCACAAATGTAAGGCGCGATAACCTCCGAAGAGATCTAAGGCCGAACTTCTCTTCCAATTTGCGTCGTGCTCCTCTTGATTTTCTATAAAGTTGGTCGGTTGTGTTTTCACTGAGAGGTTTTCATGGCAAAAATACACCCGGAGCGCTTGCCAAACACTGCCGAGGGGCGACCCCGCTTAGAAAATTTTGTTTCTAATTGAAAAACCTTATTTTTTAAATTTTTGATGTTGCTTTGCCCGGGGTGTGAATCAAGAGCATGTGGTGTGGTAGGCGGACTACGCTACCATCACACCAAGGTGACCAACATTGTTGAACTGCTGTGAGTAGAATGGCGTTTATATTGATGACGCGATTGAAGCATGCCGAAAGGGAGCGAGGAGAAATGCGCATGCGAAGCAGTGGCAACTTAATCGCCTTGCCCTCCAGTGGCGTTATGCCTAACGACTGTATCGCGGGGTGTGGGTACATGAACAGGATAAGCCTGGTTTCATTGGGCCACTTGAGAACAAAGCGCTGCCCCAGCGTCACTGAAACTGAAAAAAGGCAGAGGTAGAGCTAGTGGTGGAGGTACAGGTAAAGGTAGAGATAGACCGAGATGCAGCTAAAGATAGGAAATGTTTATTTTTAGCGACTTCCGAGCGGATTTGAAATAACTTGGCTGTTACTCATTCTATTGGCAACCAAAGCCCTAAACTTCAGATGAGGATCCAACAGAGCAATGATATATGGCCATAAACAAATCTCTGCCTGGAAGCTCCCTTTCTAGATTATCTACGCCAGTATCTTGGAGTACGTTATCAAGGGCTTGCTGGCCTTTATCACGCCTTCAAAATACTACGACAAAGAGCGCTAATGATATAATTTTGTGGTATCACAATGGGCCTCCTGACACTGGCCTATGTGTGCGTCCGCGTCTGCCACTTCAATGTAGCCTAACCTGACACACTCTTCAATTTAGTTCCCTGTCGCTCCGGAAAATTACTTAATTTGTAGGTAAAGGTTGTTTTCATGTTAATGATTTCTTTGGCACACTAACTCGAAATCCCACAGAATTTGTTTTAAAAATACCCAAGATCAGCTGAAATTTAAAAAAAATAAAACTAAGGAGTTACTGTTTCGCCTTCCGTAAGATCTTCATTAAAAATTTTTTTATCACAAACTATCTTTCTTCTTAAATCAGTTCCATTATCTATTTTCATTAAGGTTTTAAATTGATACCTCAACAATGTAAATGAAAAAGTCTTTTATTATTTTTTATCTAAATAAAATTGTTTTATTATGAAGTAGTTCTGAAGTATCTATATAATTTATCAATCGTGACAGACATATGTACTATGTATATCACAGAATACATACATACAATTCTATAAATAACAACTTATAACAAATACATATGTATGTAACTCGAAATCTCTTGAACCTGATAAACTACCAAAAAGGAATAATTACATACTTGTCAACACATACAAAAGAAGTAAGGAAGTCTAAGTTCGCGCGAGACCGAATATTTTATACCCAGAGTGTGCTTTCTTATACATCTATACCATCCATTTTTTGATTTTGCAAAAGTAGGCGTGATTATGATCTCATTCGACGATTTTCGATGCAAATATATTTTGGGTTCAGATAAGTCCATGCACCAAACTTAGTGAAGATATCTCAAGTTTTGATTAGCGTGTTAACAGACGGATGGAAGCAAAAAAGAAGGGACTGGGTAGAAAAAAGGTCGTGGCTTCCAACCTATTTCGCCTATTTTTTAAGGAACAGATTTTGTCATTAAAACAATCCTTCTTTTAAATTTCGCTAGGATAGGTAGATTTTTGTTCGATGTATGGCTTTAATAGTATTGTTGCGAATTTTATGAAATCTACACCTTCTGCTGTCGTTCGAATCGCTGAACCGTCGAATGAAAAACTCAGATATTTAGTATAACAAAATGTTCATTACTTTCAACACTACTAGCGTTGTAGTACTTCACAATTGAATTACTCGCGCACTTCACTTAGAACGTTGAACAACAAACTGATTGACTATTCCTCAACTTCCGCTGCTTTTATACTCTCAGTTGCCTCGTTCGCCTATTTCTCTTAGGGTCTAGACTTTTCAAGAACATCCTTCTCGAAAATTTGCTTATTTAATTCTCATTTTTGTATTTAATATTCACGTTTGTCTTCTATTTATATGCGTGTATATGTGTGAGTAATGACTTGTGTAGTAACGCCTTTTTTGGTTATTGGACGTTGGGGTAGCGCACTACCCCCAAGTGGCCCAATGAAACCAGACTAATCCTGTTCATGTGTCCACACCCCGTGGGACCGCCGTTAGGCATAGCGTCACGGGGGTAAAGGCGATTTAGTCGCCACTAAGTCGTGCGCGCATTTCTCTGCGCTCCCTTTCAGGATACATCAATGGTACCATAACTATAAAGGGCATCTTGCTCACCAATCTCACCATCTTGCAGTCCAACAATCTATTTGTCCGCACATTCAGGAAACTAAATTCCTAATGGAAGGCTTCTCTCCAAAAACTCTGTGTACAGATAGTATTTCGCCGTGAAAACGAGGGCAGTGAAACATTACATGTTCTGCGCTTTCCAATTCGGAGGGAATCAAAAAAGGGAACACGCCCTTTTCAAAATTTTTTTAATTTTCGTACTTTGCTATATCAGACAGAGCACTACTGCGCTGAAATATACAGGATAATTAAGTTATATACCACGAGGATGAATTTTTTGTTATTATTAGACGAATGTCCTTTGAAAGTGGGTATGGTCGCCAAACAATTCATAAAGTTAATATTTAATAGAAAGGACAACCTCCGTGTCAAATTTGAACATTATATACTTCATAGTTTTTGATTTACGTCTTGCAAAACTTTTCAATTTTCTTCTTCCAAATACAATCGCTGACACGCCTACTTATTTACAAAATTTCTATGTATTTTTATACTCAGCTGAGCAGAGCTCACAGAGTACATTAACTTTGTTCGCATAACGGTACCCCGTAACGGCATAAACTAATCGAGATAGATATAGACTTTTATATATCAAAATGATCTGGGCGAAAAAAGATTCATTTAGCCATGTCCGTCCGTCCGTCTGTCTGTCCGTGAACACGATAACTTGAGTAAATTTTGAGGTATCGTAATGAAATTTGGTATGTAGGTTCCTGGGCACTCATCTCTGATCGCTATTTAAAATGATCGAAATGGGACTATAAACACGCCCACTTTTTTGATATCGAAAATTTCGAAAACCCGAAAAAGTGCGATAATTCATTACCAAAGACGGATAAAGCGATGCAACTTGATATGTGGGTTTACCTTATGACGCAGAATAGAAAATTAGTAAAATTTTGGACAATGGGCGTGGCACCGCCCACTTTTAAAAGAAGGGAATTTAAAAGTTTTGCAGGCTGTAATTTGGCAGTCGTTGAGGGTATCATGATGAAATTTGGCAGGAACGTTATTCCTATTACTATATGTGTGCTAAATAAAAATTTGGATGACGAACACGCCCACTTTAAAAAAAAAATTTTTAAGTCAAATTTTAACAAAAAATTTTATATCTTTACCATATATATGTAAATTATATCAACATCATCCAGTAATTATATGGTGCAACAAAATACAAAAAAAAAACTTAATTTCGAAATGGGCGTGGCTCCGCCCTTTTTCATTTAATATGTCTAGAATACTTTGAATGCCATAAGTCGAAAAAAATTTACCAATCCTTGTGAAATTTGGTAAGGGCATAGCTTCTATGACGATAACTGTTTTCTGTGAAAATGGGCGTAATCGGTTGAAGCCACGCCCAGCTTTTATACACAGTCGACTGTCTGTCCTTCCGCTCGGCCGTTAAAACGATAACTTGAGCAAAAATCTATATATCTTTACTAAACTTAGTTCACGTACTTATCTCAACTCACTTTATCTTAGTAATAAAAATGGGCGAAATCCGACTTTGACCACGCCCCCTTTTCGATATCGAAAATTTCGAAAAATGAAAAAAATGCCATAATTCTATACCAAATACGAAAGAAAGGATGAAACATGGTGATTGGATTGGTTTTTTGACGCAAAATATAACTATAGAAAAAAACTTTGTAAAATGGGTGTGACACCTACCATATTAAGTAGAAGAAAATGAAAAAGTTTTGCAGGGCGAAATCAAAAGCCCTTGGAATCTTGGCAGGAATACTGCTCGTAAATAAATTAGCGGTACCCAACAGATGATGTTTTGGGTCACCTTGGTCCACATCGATATCTCGAAAACGCCTTCACATATACAACATAGGGCTACTCCCTTTTAAAATACTCATTAATACCTTTAATTTGATACCCATATTGCAAACACATTCTAGATTCTGGTCCACCTTTATGGCGATTTCTCGAAAAAGCGTCCACCTATAGAACTATGTCCCACTCCCTTTTAAAATACTCTTTAATACCTTCCAATTGATACCCATGCCATACAAACACATTCCAGGGTTACCCTAGATTCATTTTCCTACATGGTTATTTCCCTTATTTTGTCTTCAAAGCTTTCAGCTGAGTATGTAATGTTCGGTTACACCCGAACTTAGCCTTCCTTACTTGTTTGTCATAAATTCAACCAATATGTCAAATTTCATCACTTTATCGCATTTTTTTTTTTTATATTTTCAAAAGTTCGATATCGATTTTTGTTTGAGTAGGCATGGTCGCCAAGCGATTTCGAAAAACAACAATAGCATAATTATAATAATTAGAAAACATCCGTACCAAATTTCAACACAATATCGTTAACGGCTTTAAAAACTTTTAAACTTTCTTATTCTAAATGTGGGCGGTGACACGCCCATTTTTCAAAATATTCCAGATTTTTATAGCGCGTTATAAAGTCAACTAATATATATAAATTTCATAAAATTATCGGTACTTGGTAATAAATTAGCGCATTTTTTCTATTTTCGATATCGAAAAAGTGGGCGTGGTTATCGTTCGATTCTCATTTTTAATTCCAATCTTTTCTAGCTCCAAATTTGCCAGCATAACAAATTTCGTAAATATATCTCAATTTTTACTGAACTTATCGTGTTAACTAACGGACGGACGGATGCACAGACAAATACGCGCTGGGTATAAAAACATATACATACATATGTATTTGAAAAGCATTTAAGAAAATGTAAAGTGATGTTTTAATGCTGATAATGTTATTGAATGATAACAACCATTTTTTTGTCACTATTTCAAACAACTTTATCTTTTCGTTAGTAGCTTAACAGCTATTTGACATATAATTGACAGCTAATAAAGTATGTAATACAAACAATTTGAAAATGAATTCTTATCTTTTGTTTGACTACATTAAAATACTGTAGGTAATGTTTGCATAGTAGATACTATGCATTAGGGTGCACGGAAATGGGTGGAGAGACGGTTGAACTAATCCATTGGCGTTGGGTCAACAGGTTTTTGGCATCTTTCAACCGAAATCGATTGCCACACGATTTTTACAGCTTCCCATATTTGCATATTCGATGTTGACTTGCGTTGGACTAGTCCCTCTTTCCCATCAACCCACAAATTTTCCCACCAGACATAAGTGACTGTGGCGGCCATTCCATGTCGTTGATCTGGCTTTGCTCAAACCATATTTTTTGCTACTTTCCTCGAATATTTTGGAACTTTGCCTGGCTGGAACGTCTAAGCAAGTGGCATTTCGTCTCTGGCATACGGCGGATCTTGAAAAATAAGAAAACTGTCGTTGAAGCAATGCATAAAGCGGTCTACGGGTGGACGAGGTATCTTAAAGGAGTAAGTTGATACATTAGACACATACTCCTACCCGCCCGCAAAAAAAAATTAAATTATCACCTACATCTACACACTATTTTCTTCTACTACTTCTTCTAGTCTGCTATTTTCTTTTACCTTTCCTTTCATTTTCGAGTTTTCTTTCGTAACTCTTTCCCTTACCAAGAGGAGTCTCAGCCTTGAAAGAGCGACGCATTCGCAGAGAATGTGAATCGGCGTTTCAGCTTCCAACTCACAAAACGACATATTCGTGTATAGGATAAATTTAACTCACTTAACTAATATCGTAGACTACAATGTCCCGTATTGTAACCAGTGAGAGTTTGTAGGTCCTCTCTGCTTAGATTAATAAGTTCGGCTGGTACTTTCTTTGACGGGAGTAAAAGCATTTGGGTTGTCTGTGCCCTGAACATGTAATTCCATTTACCTATAGCCTCCCTAGTATGTGCCTTTGTGAGTGCACAGAAGAGCTCTGGACCATAGGATGCGACTATATAGTCTGCTATTCATGACCTTCATGTCCCTTATGTCCGGAAAACCATCCTTAACAAAACCTTGTTTTTGGCTCCCAGATAATTTTGGATACCAATGCATTCATCCACTAGCTTAGAAGTAGTTACGTAGATTGCAAGGCACGCACGGCCGCGTGGCTGACAGATTGAGGATGCTCCTCGAGGATATGCCTCTTCGTAGATAATCTCTGCCATTCCCCTTCCTTTTTGCTTTAATTTTAATATTTTGATTTGGTTTATGTTCACCCTCGTATAATATTGTGACGAATATTAGTGACACTAAGTGATACTCACATCACTAATCTGATACTAGGTAAATAATGCCACAACAACAATAAAGCAAGCTGCCACACTTGTATGTATGCAAACAAATTAATCATTATGTCTACACATACATATTTCCATACAAGCAGCGGAGAGAAACGATGCCAAGGCGGTTCTTAATACGCAAAGAATCCGGGTAGGATGGGTTTCCTGCCGAATTAGAGAGCTCAAGCAAGAAAAACGCTGTTATAGGTGCTGGGGCTACGGGCATATAGCTCAGAAATGTAAGGAGACTGTAGATAAGTCTAGCCTATACAGGAAATGCGGCCAGGAAGGTCATAAGGCTGGAAGTTGCGAAAATGCACCGAAATGCGCGCTATGTGGGGGACAACATTCAGCAGGCAGTTTTAAATGCCCACAACGAGAGGGCAGCAAAATGACTGTCTCATGAGGGTATTGCAGCTCAATTTAAACCATTGCGAGGCAGCCCAAGAACTATTATCCAAACAGTCTATGAAGGAGGATATGACATAGTGGTACTCTCTGAACAATACAAAAATCGCCAGGAGCAGGGTTGGCTCTCAGATTCAGCAGGGAAAGCCTCAATTTGGGCACCAGGGAAATTTCTCCCACAGGAAATTATGACGCCAACGGTAGCAGGATTCACGTGGGCAAAAATCAACGGTATATACGTCTTCAGTTGCTATGCCCCTCCGAGCATGACCATCGCCGAGTTCGAAGACATGATATACGGGATCACCATTGAAGCACGAGGTAAACACCCGCTTTTAGTGTGTGGAGACTTCAATGCATGGTCATCTGTGTGGGGAAGTAGACGAACCAACGAAAGAGGGAGAGTTCTCCTCGAAAGCCTTACTTCTTTGAGGTTAGAACTCCTAAATGAACCAGGGATATATACCTTCGATACAGGTACCAGACGATCCATTATAGATCTCACCTTCGCTAGCAGCGAAATAGCAAGACGAGCAAAATGGTCCATAAGCAACGTCTACACACACATCGACCATAAAGCTATTAGCGTAGAGCTGCTCGAAACTCCACGAACGGTAGCAGCAAGACATCGACAAAGTAGGAAATGGAAACAGCACCTTTTCGACCCACAAATATTTGACATTATCTGGAAGGACGCCATAGTACGAGAATCGCATGGGGAAGACCAGTCGGTTCAAATCACTAAGTTGCTATGTATGGAATGTGATGCTGCCATGCCCAGAAGTCGCGGAAAAGCACAGCGCACTCCGGTATATTGGTGGAATGACGAAATTGCGGAAGAGCGTAGAAAATGCCACAAAGCACGAAGAATAGCGCAGAGGGCACGCTCATCACCACGATATGCAGAGCTACACAGCACCTATGTCGCACAAAGAAAGGCACTTAAAAATGCCATAAAAAAGAGGAAGAAGTTATGCTTTAGGGAACTGCTGGATAATGTCGACCTAGATCCTTGGGGATCAGCCTACAGAACTGTGATGGCCAAAGTTAAAGGACCGATATCACAGCAACCTACGTGCCCGATACTGATGAATATTATTGTTGAAACACTTTTCCCGGCGCAAGATCGCTGGACTTATCCAAGCGAGGATCTAGAAAGTACGGAAATTCCGCAAATTACAGAGCAAGAGGTGCTGGACGCTGCAAAAAGAGTTGCTGATAACAAATCCCCAGGACCCGACGAAGTACCAAACATAGCCCTTAAAGCCGCGATTACAACTAGGGCTACATTATTTACTGATCTTTTTAATGCCTGTATGCAAGAAGGCGTGTTCCCTCGCCCGTGAAAACGACAAAGACTTGTCTTATTGCTGAAACGTGGTAAACAGCCGGACCAACCATCCTCATATAGGCCACTTTGTATGCTGGATTCCCTAGGGAAGATTTTCGAGCGTATAATTAGTGAGCGCCTACAGCTGACTCTATAAAGACCAGGTGGCTTATCGAATAGTCAATATGGATTTCGCAAATCAAGATCCACCGTAGATGGAATACAAACAGTCGTCAATATAGCTAGAGAAGCTATCTCTGGAGGCCAAAATAAAAGGAAGTTCTGTGCACTGATTATGTTGGACATCAAGAATGCTTTTAACACTGCGAACTGGATGCAGATAATGGCAGCGCTGCAAAGCTTCGGCACTCCATCTTACTTACGCAGAATTATAGGTAGCTATCTTAAAGACAGAGTACTTCTTTTTGACACGGATCAAGGAGCAAAAGAGTACAAAATCACAGGAGGCGTCCCACAGGGATCTGTTCTCGGTCCAACGCTTTGGAATGTAATGTATGACGGGGTGCTAAAGATTGATCTACAATAAAACACGCAAATTGTGGGATATGCTGATGATATTGCAGTGGTAGTAGTGGCCAAGAAACTGGACCTGCTTCAAGCATTATGTAATGACGCCGTAGCAAGAATAAAGGAATGGCTGACCAATACAGGACTGGAGTTGGCTAGCCAAAAGACGGAAGTGGTATTAGTAAGATCCAAACGGTCGGCGAACGAGTTAGTCTTAACTGTCGGGGATCATCAAATCACCTCAAAGGATTCCTTAAAATACTTAGGAGTGCACATTGACTCTAAGTTAACTTTCAAAGAGCACTTCAGAGCGGTGGGGGAGAAAATTACCAAAGTTAATGGATCACTTATGCGAATAATGCCTAACATTGGTGGTCCGAGCGAAGCTATACGTCATTGTCCACAGTAACCAGCTCAATAATACTATACGCAGCACCAGTGTGGTATGGATCTAAACAGACCCATCAAAAATATATATTAGCAGCGCACCGACTTGCTTCTTTAAGAATAGCAAGTGCTTATCGGACGGTGTCCGACGACGCGATCTTGGTTCTAACCCGGAAGATCCCAGTGGACTTACTGGCAAGCGAAATGGCCGATCTGTATAACACTAATATCGAGCGACCATCTGAAGAAGACAAGAAAAGAGCAAGGACACAAACAATAGCTAAGTGGCAAGAACGGTGGGAGGCCTCGAGTAAAGGGCGTTGGACTTTCACACTAGTTTGGAACGTAGCTCAATGGAATGAGCGGAAGCACAGCGAACTGAACTACCATCTCACGCAGATAATGAGTGGACATGGCGGTTTCAAAGAGTATTTATGGAAGCGTAGGATAGAGGAAGATCCTCATTGCCCAATGTGTACCACAGAGTTAGAAAACGCAGAACACGTCATGTTCTACTGCCCCCGTTTCCACGAAGAAAGACTCACCTTGCATGGAGTCTTTGGGGAGGAACCTACCACGAGAAATTTAGTTTCACATATATGCAACAGGAAAGAGTGCTGGACTGCAGTGAGCAAAATGGCATTTATAGTAATGACACGCCTGATGGATGCTGAGAGGGAGCGCAGAGAAATGCGCGAGGCGATTAAATGGACACTCAGAGCAAATAGCGGGAACCTGGACGCAGGGACAACAGTAGGCTCTTAAAAAATGAGAAATATGGAACGCCACCCTGAAGTAATGCGAAAGTCGTGCCGGGGTGGGCGACGGTTCCAGAACGGGGCTGTTTATTAGTCTACGGACACACGGTTGCTGCGACGGCAGCAATTATGGTGCATTAGGCATTTTTCAGCCTCCCCGCAAAAAAAAAAAAAAAAAAAAAGAGAGAAACGTACAAACACATCCATATATCTGAGATACTCCCAAAAGTAGGCAATCATCGGTCAAAGTATCACTCACATATCCACGCGCATATGGCATTGCGAGAAGCTATAATTGTGCATCTGTAGTTATAGCTGATGAGTTTATAGCTGGTTAACAAATAGTAAATTCTAGAAGATATAAACGCCTAGAAGTATGCGAACGAGACATCACAGAGTATAAAAAGAGATAAAGCTGAGTAATCAGTAATCAGTTTGATTTAAGCACGCTATCTGCTGAGAAGTAGAAGTGTTATTGTGAAAGTAGTCTTATAAAGACCATTTTGCATTATTGAATATTGGAGTTATTTATTCAACAGTTTAGTGATTCGAACGTTAGCAGAAGGTTGCAAATAAGCGGAATTGAACTAAATTCGTTACAATATTTTTGTTGGCGCCTAGTCAACTTTGTCAGAGTCAACCGTATAATAGTTGTTGTTTTTTACATGTATATACATATGCACTTAAACTTTATATGAACTGCTAAGTGCATAACTTTAGCTACATTTATGAAATTGCTGCGCAGAAAATTACTGCAGTCAGTATGCATTATACTCAGTTGTAACTGAAATTTGTCTCTCTATTTCATCTCTACACTAATCTCCACTTTTTGACCGAAAAGTGTGTGCGTTCACGATTCATCGCAACCGATTCAGCTAGAGGTTATATACTATGAACAACAGAGGTGCGCGTCTCCGCTATTAAGCACAGCTCGTTTTGGTAGCGAGTCATCTAACCACTGCCGTGAGTCTTCAATAACTGCTGCTAGATGGGTCTTCTTAACATTATCTAAGTGATGATAAACGTTTTTTACACGCAAATATAGATATATACAAATGTAAAAAAACACGGCTATTGACTCGTAATGCCCTAGATTTTCCCATACCTTAACCATAGGCTTACAAATCAAATGCGATTCCCACAACAGGTGGTTCTACTTATCGGAATGACTCGGGTTTTATCCTCTCAAAGGTTTGTTGTTTCAACAATACAAAGAATTATACAAAGAAATCTGGAAAATGCAAATCTCAGCGTAAGCTTATGTAATTATAATTGTAACTGTACGTAATTATATAACGATTGGCTTTAATGAAAACACTAGGAAGCTGCAGCAACAAAAGCAACAATAGCAATATAAAAAAATATATAACAAATTATCAACAGCTTGCAAGCAAACCTGACCTGACAAGATCAGCGCAATCTAAGCTGAGCGACGACTGTTTGCAACCCATGACTGACGAAGTTTAATTTTTTGTTGCATTACTCAACCCGCTCTCCTCTCCAACACCCAAACACTTGCGATCAACATTGCAAAAAACATTTAATTTGATTGAGCTGAGTTGAGTTGAGTAGAGTTGGGTTGAAGTGATGGTGTTGGTGATAGTGAAGGTGCAACCACTGTTTGGCAAGCACATTGCCTAGCTGGATTGCAATTGCCAAGTGCTTAGATCAAACTGCTATGCGGATTCACATTTGACTCTTGAAAAGATGTAAGAAAAGTCACAGTGAGAGCGGACGAAAGTGTGGGGTATCATCATCATTATGCACATGTCATATAAAAGACGATTAATAATTTGCATAATACAGAGAAGCGAACGCGTGCACCCCACACAAAAGGCAACCGCACCGAACCGGACTTGATGGACGCAGTCGGGCAAGCAACTGATATCGTCGGCAAGTTAACAAGTAAGTGAGACAATCTACTGATACACCAGCTAGTTGAGGAGTTATGTAGCTAACAGCAACACTTACATACAACAAAAACTAACAATTGATGAGACTATGAAAGGCTCACCTGTCCGTCGTAATCAAAAAATGGCAATTGCAAAATAAGAATGAGAAACGGCATTAATAAAATTGGTTTGAAAAATAAAAATAAAATACAAATAAACTTGAATTGAATTGGCCTATAACTAGCAAAAAGGAAATTATCGCGCGCCGCGAGCCTGTATGCCAACCAGCACTCCACCTCACATATGAACAAACGCGCCATCACCTCACATCATCCACCAGCAATTTTCGTAAGTAAGTTCCTGCCGCTATCGTTGAGTTACGGGTTAAAATGCAAGCGCAATCGTCCAACACAAGACAACTCCAGTCAATTTGATATGACTAACTAATAAATTAATAAGAATATGTAATAACCTGATCTGAAGCGAACACTGACTCATAACGTGAAGTGGGATAATAAATATAAACTGGGCTTAGGCTCTGAACAGACTTACATTTAGACTTAAGTAAACTTGAGTGAACTGATCTTTGTACTTTAGATCCCATGGTTGACTGCATATACAAAGATTAGAAAGTTCATGAAACTAGAATTAGTTAAGGTGTCATAACTACATATACTGCCGAATAGAAGGCTAAGCCATATTGTTCTAAGAACCCTATTTACTGACAATACGAAATCGGTTTTGTTAAGAGCCAGACAACATAGAGATGGTAGTAGCTGGCCTTTGGGTCATGAATCAACGAATAAATATAACAGAAAAACCGACGACTGTTCCAAAGTTCAGAATGTAATCTTGTCGCGCTATATTCATCCTATTGAGTTTCTATGTTTAAGAAGCTTCGCAGCGCTAACTTCCTTCAGTTCTTGAATGCTTTCGAAAAAGGGGTTTCCAAGGAACTTCATTCTGCATTGAAGATGAAATATGAGCTATGGTGTTTCGGTGCCATTCGTCTCGCACGAACTCCAATTGTGTAGTGAGTAAAGCAGCTAATCTGAATATATCCCTTATTTTCAAATTTAGATTCAAAAATGAGCGGGACACTAACCCACCATACTTGAAGCTATCGTCGCTGACCCGAGCGCTCGAACAGCCACCTGACTACCGAAGATGATGGTTGTCCTATTACCGGTACTATTTATATCCAGTAATGCTTTGCTTCTTCGCTAGCGAAAGTCTACGGAGTCATTTACATTGAGCAGGATACGGCCGTGCCCGTATAAAGGCAAAAAGAAACCTTCAGATGGCTCAGTTCCTTTGTAAAGTGGTCGATTTGTGCGACTTTGCATTGTGTAAAGCTTGTGAGTCCCCATGATCGCCACACTGACAGATCATTGAACTTCGTCTATGATGTTATTTATGTAGTTTAGGGCGGCCGTCGTGGTGTGATGGTAGCGTGACCTGCCTACCATACCGAAGGACCTGGGTTCAAGAGCCGAGCAACTCAAGACCAAAATTTTAGACAAAAACATTTTCGATAATGAAAAAGTGTTTCAAAGCGGGGTCGCCCCGCGGCTGTGGTTTGGCAAATATTCCGAGTGTTTTTCTAACATGAAAAGCTTCTCAGTGCCATGCAGGTCCCGTCCCGCCAATTCGCAGGAAAAACTGAAAGGAGCACGATGCAAATTGGAAGAAAAGTTTGGCCTTAATCACCTCGGAGGTAAACTGCCACCTTCCACCAAACAAGTGTTCTGTATTTTAGGACGAAACTCTAAATAAGTCTGACTCTGACTTCATCCGGAGACCCATAGCGCAAGGTCATGTCGAAACACCAATCTTCAGATATACATAAATGTGGTTAGTATATCAAGCTCAGCAATTTGACGTTAGGTGATAAGATGAGATCTGAAAAATCTGTCGACCCAAGAAAATCTGAACGCAGGTCTTCTGCCAAAATCAGATTGGTAGTAGAAATTTAGAATTTAGTTCTTCCACATCTTTCCTTATATTTTCGAGGACCGTGGTATGATCGCATTGCCTCAACGCATGTTTTTAATTTTAAATAAATCAAATTCATGAATCGAAAGTATTAAGCTGTGCCACAGTCATTGTTATAATGTGCATCAAAGAAGTTCAACGAAGCGCTTGAACTCGGCCCATTCACTATATAAGGCCCACGGCGATTATTTTGCATGGCGTTCAAGCAGCTCACTCCTACCGAATGTTTGCTTCCAAATATCCTTTGGGTCGAAAACTTGGCAAGGCCAATCCGCTTCCCGAGGCACCAATTGTAATAGGCCATGGTGGAGCTCGCAAGAGGTACACAACGTTGCTATCTTTCAGTAAAGAGACCTTACTCCAGATTGGTAACCCGTTCATTTAGAGCCGCCTTTCACGCCTGGTATGTCTGCTGCGAATATATTCTAAGCTCCTATCCGCAGCGGGAAGTTGGAAGGATCAGGTGGAAGAAATCGTATCTCTCTCACAATGCACGGCAGTTTTCCCAAAATAGGGACAGCGAAATTAGCCTAGTAAGACTGTGTGGTTGGGTGCGTCATCAGGTTCTTTCATTAACAAAGTGGCTGACTTTCTAGTCCAGAATATGCATCGTACATACACAACATCCTTACCAGTTTCTGCAGTCGTTTTGATGAAAGTAGATACACAAATCCACATCGACATAAATAAGTTGGAGTATAAGCTCCTTCAACTCGATGCCCGAATCTGAACTCGGCGTACTTACCGATAGTTGCCACTTCAATGGATCTTTATATCTTCTATAAATCTTATAATATAAAGTCGCTAAATGTCATTGTAAGCCCATCACTTCACACAGAATGCTCCGATTTTCAAACGGCTTTTTGCATTTGACAGCTTAGCTACGTGAGATGAACATTTTCAATATAATTTTAAGGTATATATAATAGGGGCGTGGCAAATTGCCAAAATGTAGTAAAAAATTATAAAATGTTTGTTTACACAGCGATAAGTCATAAACGGATGGATCGATTGCAATATTTCTTTCTTTGTAGATTAAATATCTACTTTCATTCAGCATCAAAAAAAATACTTGATGCCTTTCTAATATGAGACATTTTTTTTAAACAAAATTAACATATTTTGCCAAAAATACTCGGTTTAAGGGCTAGCCGGGTGATCTCCCATCAGCAGCGTCTGTTCACCACTAGGTGCGGCTGCAAGCGGGCGTCTGTCTTGAAGCAAGTGGCTTGCTATATAAACGTGCCCGCTTAGCGGGTTGTGCGCTGGGCTTGGGACCCGCTACGTCAAACCGTACTCCAATGAAAAGCAACAAGAAGCCTCCGATAAAAAGAACACTTTCTATTGATGGCGACCATGGCAAACGTTTGAAGGACAATAAATTGAAGGCATGCACCTGGAACGTCCGCTCCCTGAATGGAATTGGTGCAGATGCCCGGCTGGTTGATGTCCTCGTCAAAGCAAAATCTGACATCACCGCCATCCAAGAAATGCGTTGGACGAAGCAAGGAAGAATGAAGATTAAAAATTGTGACATCTATTGAAGTGGCCATGCAAATAAGCGCGGTTTCGGCGTCGGATTCGTGGTGGGAGAGAGACTTTGTCGCCAAGTATTGGCATTCACGCCTGTGGACAAACGTCTCGCCGCTATCCGAATAAAAGCAACATTTTTTAATTATCGTTCATCTGCGGCCACGCGCCGACAGAGGAGAGGAAGACGCTTTTTATGAACAATTAGAACGCACATACGAGCCCTACCCCCGCCATGATATAAAAGTCGTGCTTGGCGACTTTAACGCCAGGGTGGGCAAAGAAGGTGTTTTTGGCCCTACTTTCGGAAAGTTCACAATGAAACTTCTCCTAAAGGACTGAGGCTAATTGACTTTGCCGGTGCTCGAAACATGGTCATATCCAGCACGAGGTTAATGCATAACAAGATACATCAAGCTACATGGTTGTCTCCTGATCGAAATACCCGCAATCAGATCGATCACGTTGTGATAGACGGAGGACATGCCTCCAGTGTTTTAGATGTGCGCACGATCCTAGGACCCAGCATCGACTCGGACCATTATCTCGTTGCAGTCAAAATACGCACTCGCTTCAGCGCGGCTATAACCAAGGAAGAAAAAACACAAGGAAAGCTAGACGTCGAAAAGCTTCAATCACAACAGACTACCAATGATTTCGCAACTCGGCTCTCACGCCTGCTCTCTGAGAGCACAACTCAGCCTGAAGGAATACAGAAGCAGTGGGAGCATATCTCCAAAGCACTTCGTACTGCCGCCGAGGGAAAAATTGGTTACCGGCGGCCACGAAAAAACAACTGGTAAGATGAAGAATGCCGCGTTGCAACTGAAAGAAAAGACGCTGCCTGCAGGGCTACGTTAAAAGCGAACACAACAAGAGGAGTGTGTGAAAGCTATCGTGAGTTGGAAAGGGAAGCGAGACGCCTTTCAGGAAGAAAAAAGCAGAAGCAGAAAGGCGTGAGTGCGAGGAGCTTGAGCTGCTAGCCACCAGGAATAACGCCCGAAAATTCTACCAAAAAATACGGCGACGGACAGAAAGTTTTAAGACCGGGGCAAACGCCTTTAGGAACGAAAACGGCGACCTTGTAACTGATGTTCAGAGAGTGCTTAGATTATGGAGGGAACACTTCTCTGCTCTCCTAAATGGAGGCAGCGATTCACCGCGCACAGATGACGAACGCGATCCCGCAATCCATGATGATGGAATATATGTCCCCCCGCCCGATTATGACGAAATTAGAATAGCAATAACCAGATTGAAAAACAACAAGGCCGTGGGCGCTGATGGATTGCCTGCGGAGCTATTCAAGTACGGCGGCGAGGAGTTGGTAATGCGCATGTATCAGTTTTTTAGCAAAATATGGGCGGACGAGTGCATGCCCGACGATTGGAATTTAAGTGTTCTTTGCCCAGTCCACAAGAAGGGGGATGCTACAAAATGCACCAACTATCGTGGAATCCGCCTTCTTAATATCGCATATAAGGTCCTTTCAAGTGTATTGTGCGAAATATTGAAGCCCATCGTGAACCGGCTGATTGGACCTTATCAGTGCGGCTTCAGACCTGGTAAATCTACCATCGACCAGATTTTCACAATGCGCCAAATCTTGGAAAAACCCGTGAAAAGAGAATCGACACACATCACCTCTTCGTCGATTTTAAAGCCGCCTGCGACAGCACGAAAAGGAGCTGCCTATATGCCGCTATGTCTGAATTTGGTTTCCCCGCAAAACTTATACGGCTGTGCAAAATGACGTTGAACAACACCATCAGAGCAGTCAGAATTGGGAAGGACCTCTCCGAGCCGTTCGAAGCTAAACGAGGTTTCAGACAGGGTGACCCACTATCGTGCGATTTCTTTAATTTGATGCTGGAGAAAATTATACTCCACCGCACTGGAACAATATTCTATAAAAGCGTGCAATTACTGGCATATGACGATGACATTGATATCATCGGCATAAACACACGCGCTGTTAGTTCTGCTTACTCCAAACTGGAAAAAGAAGCGGTAAAGAGGGGTTTAATGTCGAAAGAGGACAAAACGAAGTACCTGCTGTCATCGAACAAAGAGTCAGCGCATACGCGCCTTGGCAACCATGCTACTGTTGGCAGCCATAATTTCGAAATAGTAAAAGACTTCGTTTATTTGGGAACCAGCATCAACACTAGCAACAACATCAGCACTGAAATCCAGCGAAGAATTAATCTTGCCAATAAATGCTACTTTGGACTAGGAAGGCAATTGAAATGTAAAGTCCTCTCTCGGCGAACGAAAATCATACTCTACAAGTCACTTATCGTACCCGTCCTGCTATATGGGGCAGAAGCATGGATCATGACAACAGCAGATGAAGCGGCTTTGGGAGTGTTCGAGAGAAAAGTTCTTCGAAAGATTTATGGACCTCTACGCGTTGGCGATGGCGAGTACCGAAGAAGAT
Source organism: Eurosta solidaginis (assembly GCF_040869045.1). Taxonomy (NCBI): domain Eukaryota; kingdom Metazoa; phylum Arthropoda; class Insecta; order Diptera; family Tephritidae; genus Eurosta; species Eurosta solidaginis. The sequence continues at coordinate 60,763,141 of NC_090321.1, forward strand.
TTAATGATGAGCTGTACGAGCTATACGCACACATCCACATAGTCCAGCGAATTAAAATGCAGCGGCTACGCTGGCTAGGCCATGTTATGCGAAAGATGATGCTCCGGCCAAGAAAGTGTTTCTATCGGAACCCACCTATGGAAGCAGAGGTAGAGGGCGGCCCGCACTCCGTTGAAAGGACCAGGTGGAAAACGATTTAAACTCCCTTGGTGTGACCAATTGGCGCCGGTTGGCAGAGAGAAGGAGCGACTGGCGCGCCTTGTTGTACGGCCATAACCGTTTAAACGGTTAAGCGCCAATTAAGTAAGTAAGTAAGTAAGTAGACGAAGACAGAGAGATAGGGATAGATGGGGCGGGAAAGAAATGCGAGAAAAGGCGGAGAGGGAGCAAGAGGGGCATAGAAAGAGAAAAGCAGAGGAAGTAGTGAATGAAAGGACAAGGAAAAGGGGTAGGGAGAGTAAAAGGTAGAAACTTCTTAAAACTTATGCAGATAGACCAAAGTTAGGGCACAGCAACGTCTGTCGGGTCTGCTAGTATATTTATACATATTCAAACCAATGAATAAGTAATTAATTTGCAAGTACACATATATGTTTTAATTGCATATGCAGCAAGTAAGTATGTAAGTATGGTAGTTAAGCATGCAAGTATAAAAACTTTATATGTCAGTTTCCAGCAACATGAGGGTTGAATTGGCTAGTTTGTCTAGCGCATGACTTATGACTGACCAACAACATCACGGAACAGGTTGATTCTCTACAGTTGAGTAGCAATGCAAGTACGTAAGTATGTAAGTAAGTGAGCGTGAATGCAAGTTACATGAAAACTTGTTTAGTTCAGTTATGTATTCCAGTCATTAATTGCAAAGTAAAAATCAAACAAAAAACAACAACTAAAAAAAAAATAAAGCAAGAAAGTCTAAAGACTATCGTTATGGCAAAAAAGAGGGCTAATAGATAAGTAACGCAGGGTAATAGCCAATGAAATGCGGTAGCTTAATACGTAAGTATATGACTTTTTGAATCAAGTGGCAGTTGGCAGGATATACATACATATAAGAAGAAGAAGAAAAAAGTGGACTAATGGAAACAACAGCAAAGGCACAATAAAATTGCATGCAATCAAACTTTGATAAGTTGAAAAGTTGTTGCATATTCACGTAAGTTACATAAGCACTTCAGCGCAAGTATAAGTGCACAAAAGTTGGTAAGCCACTGCACATGCAAATATTAATAAAAAATGATTTTTACAATAAAATGTGATTAATAAAATAGACAGTTAAGATGTTGCATGCTTAAGTGGACACATGGACATATGTCCAGTGCATACGTGCATGCTTAGATCAGTTGTAACTACACCTGTTCCAGCAAAGAGGTAGTGGTGGACTGGGATTGCTGCAAGTGCGTCTTGTTCGTTGTCACCTGATTGACCAGCTCATCAGTTACTTTTTGAATGGATGCGAGTAGCTGTGCTTTTATGAATACCTACATACATACACATAGGTATATAAGTATGATCGCAGTATGAAAAAGTATACGATTGTCTCAGTAAGTATCTAAATATCTTTTGCTGTCTATTTTGCGTTCGACAGTTTGTCGATTAGTTTAAGTGCCTTTGGGGCAGCAGTTAATATTTAATTTTTTTTTTTCACTTTACATTTATTTAAATATTTGTATACCCAGTTGCTAACTGCAACCGAACGCTGCTGAATGATGAGTCACGAAGGAGCATGCAGGCAGCGATCACAATTACATCACTTCCCAAGCCCCATTGGGTTATCACTTTCCGGCTCAACTCTCCTGGTCAGAGACAAATACCGAATAGGTCACACAAACCAGTGACATAAGACGTATCCATAGATGATGTTTGCGGGTTTTTCGCATCGTTACAGGCGAATGCCCGATTGATAACCTACAATACGGTACAGTAAACAATGCACTGACTGCATTACGCTTACAATGAATGTCTCTATGCTACTGTGAAGAACGTGAAGGGGAAACACGTATCTATACTGGTGAAACATCGAAACAGCGGAATTGTGGAAAATGTGCCACAAGGTGCAAAGGTTAGCAATCCGCGCGCATGGCAATCCTTGGACTCGGGAATAATCGGAAGCGTAAAAGGCACCGACGAAAACTCTCAGCGCTGTTGTTGTAGTGAAAAAAGCCACTGCCCGAAGGCTTTGGGGAGTGTAATCGATGTTGATGGTCCTTTGCCGGATATAGATCCAGAACATTCTGATAAAATGCACCATTAAGTTGCAAGCCCGACCATTTCGAGAACGTCTTAATATGACCACAATGACCTTTCTAGGCCATACCACCCCCATGAGAAACTTGGGATCGCCAGAATCTCGGCTGACAACGAAACAATATTCGCCAAGGGGAGGTGAGGTTGACAGTTTTGGCTTGGAGAAGCTATATATTCCGCTGGCAACCTCTTGAAAAGGTTGCGCTACACAACCCCTTAAATCAGTTGGGTCACCTCGTGCGATAGGCCTACCTGCCGTGGGTATATTCTAAGCCCCCTAACCCGCTCTCATCAAGTGAGTGCTGCAAAGCACTTTTCAAGGGAGAGCGGATGGTGCAAGTTACTTAAGAAGACCGTAACGTGAAACCTTTCCACGAAAAAAACTTAAAACAGTAATAAGCAGCATGAAATCCGGAAACACCTTACGGACTGGAGAAATACGCGCGGATGCGATTAGCTGGCTAGAATATTCTCCCCCCACCGCCACATAAGGAAATCAGCACGGCTTGTTCTTATTCCGAAGGGCCAAGGAGTTCCCAACTCTTCATCCTTTCCCTCCTCCTACGCCCTTCTGAAGCAATGCCTTATGGCATTAATAGAGAATAGGGGAGGACTGACAGCATGGTTTCCGGAGAAGTAATTTCACAATAGATGCCATACCATGATAAGGTTCCGCTCTTTTCAATGTTACTTACGACGGTCTTCTTCGGTTGGGCATGCCAAACCTCAAATTTTGTCGGTTTCGGAGGTGAGTGTCATAAGAGTACGAAGCTGGCGCTGCTTAAGCTAAATCAGGTCACGTGCGGCGTAAATGAATGGATAGCTTGTCACGTGCTTTTGGCAACACCAAAAACGTAGATCGTTATCTTCGCGTAGGGGCAAATCCAATATCATTAATATGACGGTAAGGGAACAGCAAATGGAAACACGTACCTCATGGAAATGTTTGGGATATGAGGCTAGAGAGTAATTTCACCATTACGGAGAACATACGCCAAGCCTGCAGGGGATCTGCTAACGCTATAGCGATACTGAGTAGAATAATCGCAAACAGAGGCGATCCAAATCCATGCAACCGCTGTGGATTCGGTTCAACTCAGGGGGCCGCTACGAATTTCTTCATTTTACTACATGGTTTGCACAGAAGCTGTGCTAGACGTTAAGGGGACCATGACGATATATATTGAGACGCCATTGTCATGCAGGTAGCAGTAATACAGGAAAGTGGACCAGGAAATCCATTCGCGAAATCTCATCGCCTCACATGCTTATCAAGCTCCCCTTTACAGAGACTGCGTTATAATGAGTGGTTCACACGGTGTTGGCCTTGACAGTAAAATGGTCAAAGTAATACTAGACATAGACATATTTTGGGAGATTTCAATATTGGGTCGGGACTGTAACTCATGACCGCACTCCATTGCCCTAGCTATAGAAAGGCTACAACGTCAAAGCAATGATATCAGTTATTAAGGTGCTGTGCTATGAGCGGAAGTGATCTCAGCGGGGTTGTACAAGAACACGTGGGGAAACTAAGTAGGCAGTAAGTACGTAATCTCAGGGCTCGGCATAAATTTCCATTAAGGAGAGACTTCCTAGTAAATTGCCTTTTCTCTAGCAGTCCTCTGCAAACCTACGTGAATTAGCGTCTAAATAAATGGCATAGAAATGACATGCTAGCTAGAAATTAACGAGCTGTTTGAGTAGCGTTCGCAGAGGTGATTACATCCTAAGGCTACGGGCAGTGGAGCTTTAAAGAGAGCTTATAAATGACCGCCACTATATCCTGCGCAAGGTGAATGAGTTATATATCAAACCAAAATACCAGCAGGATGGCCTAGTGGTTAAAGGCTACTGCAGTTTCACCATGTGATTCACGGTTCGAATCCCGGTGAAACCTTTGATAACATTACAAAATTGCCTGATGATGATTACGTTGGCGGTTTTCGAAATGGGTCCATCGCAATATGCCAATAAATGTTTCTTTTCAGTTTCTCTTAGAAAAACATAATAATTGAAATTCAATTATTATAAGCCGGTGTTAAGCTCATGAATTCTTAAATATAAAACGGACTAAATCTGTCCTATGATAGTATGCGATATAAACTATAGGTTTACCTTACAATAATGAACTCGGCTAAAGATCCCGCCTATCAGTGTGCGCGCACGGATTCAAGAGGTTCATGCTTTCGGATGAGCAACATTAAAAGCGAATCTGTTATGGCATTATTCCATGGTTCTGGCGAATGGAAATCACGTTTCCTATATTTGACTGCCGCACGATTAACATACAGGGAAATCAGACAGCCAATAAGCTAGTTCACCGTGGATAGGCCTTTGAAGCCACTCTGCGACAGACTGTTTTCGGATGTGGGTTAGAGTCTACTATAGCACAATGCACTGCATAATTAGTAGTGCATTTTCATAAGCTCGTAGCAAGCGCCCACCATTTGGAGGGAGTCCTATTTGCATTGAGGTGAACATGGGCAGCAAACAACAAAAAACACTCAACCATACTCTCATCGGACGTATTAGGCGCCAAAACATTGCCATTACTACTGTCTGTAGTCCCGAATTCGATGGCAATAATATAACTATGCTTCTACTAAATAAATCCACAACAATAAAGAAACCAGCCACACTTATATACACGTACACATTAAAGCGAGCAGCCACACACTCATAACCAGCAGCTTGAAGCAGAGAGATTATTTCAAAAACACATATGTAGTCAGCAGATAAGAGCGAAGAAGAAAGAAAGAGCAGAAGTTGTTACTCACACATACACACGCATATAGCTAATTAACCAAGTATGAGATGCAACTGTTTCAGAAGACATGTTCGTGAAAAGTCTAAACCTCAGGAGAAACAAAATAAACAGAATTTCCCTAGGTTCGTTACAATATGATATTTCTACACACTCTGAACATAACCGCGGAACACCTTGACATTACTTAAGGTAAATCATAGTGACACGCCCTTATAAATTCTCATTGTCAATCTCCGGCACTGTCCGGATGTATTGTGTGGTCGTTTCGAGTATTGTAGATACAATTTCTCCGATCTTGTCCATGATACCAACGATGTATATCGATGGACATTTCATTATAACCAGACATAGTTTGGATGAATGTATATATGCTGATAAATTAGTATTTCAGTGAGTGCCGCATCAAAAGTGAAAGGTAGAGTGCTGCCGGCTTGACATAATACATCTTGAATCCCCGGTACTAACTAACACCTTCTCTTACTACCCGACTGCTGTGTGAACAAATTCACATTTGGGTATATACTGTACAGTTAGGGTTAGACCGATCATATTTTTTGTGGCCAGTATTCAGTGACTTTTTTCCGCCAGCTGACATTTGCAATGACCCCAGCATCATAGGCGCGGTAGCGAACATAGTTTGCGTTTAAAAAAGTAATTTGTCATGAGTTGCTTGTCATAATTTTTTCTGCGGGTGAAGCTAAAAAAAAATTGCCTAAACAAAAAACAAATTTAAAATAAAAACGAGCTATTTACTGCTTGTTTAACCTGCGTGTATATTTAATACAGGTGAATGAGGCTAAATGATCGGCAATGGATATAACTAATGCGTGTGAGGTTGAGCTTAAATAGCAAATTAATTTATTGATTTTTGAACTTTCATTCTTTAGGGTTAACGGCTTTTATTTTGGTGATTTACATGATGATATGTATGCTCAATATTACATTTAACATTTAGGGGCAAATTATGTACAAAGCCACGAGTTATATTTCCTCTTGTGGAACAAAATTCCACAACATTTAAAGGCATTCATTCAACTCAGTGAGTGACAGTAAACCTGAATGCCTTAATGAAATGTTTGTTATTGTAATGAATTTTATGGATTTCCTGATAATTATGCACCTTTTACTATCGTTCGAATCGCTGAACTGTCGAATAAATAACTCGAATATTCAGTAATGCAAAATGGTCTTTATTTATACCACTTTCGGGGTAGTACTGCACAAGTATACTTCACAACTAATAGCGTGTTTAAATCAAACTGATTAGTTATTCTTCAGCTTGCGCTACTTTTATACTCTCTGTTGCCCTGCTCGCATACTTCTCCTAAGGTCTAGACTTTTCATGAACGTGGAACAGTTGTATCGCATACTTGGTTATTTAGCTATATGCGTGTGTATGTGTGAGTAACAACTTCTGCTCTTAGCTGATGAAAAACATACATACGTGTATGTGAGACAAGCTCTTTGCTTTAAGCTGCTGGTTATGTGTGTGGAATATTCTTCGTCACCTTCTATGTAAGTGTGGCTACTTGGTTCAATGTGTACATGTACATAAATGTGGCTGCTTGCTGTTTCTGTTGTTGGGATTATTTAATAGTAGCATAGTTATGCTACTATTCGCCACATTATTATGTAGTAGTGACTGTAAACCCGAGTGACTGCGACTCAAATAGTCACGGCGTTATACATAATCTGCCTCTTAGGGGTAAATTATGTACAGTTTTTCTCGTGTGAACCAAAATTCCTATCATATAAAAGCATTCATTCAATTCATAGGGGATAGGGGAATTATCCAGAGACATGTGGAAACATTCAAGTGGGAACAATCACGCTTTGCCAGAATATAAAAGGCGACGTACAGGAAAGGCATTGCAAAGAGCTTGAATTCAAAGCGTTGTACGTTCTTTTCACCGTACCTGAGACTAGTTATTCGCTATGCTGACCATTGTAACGTATATCAAGTGGAGCAGTAATACGTTTGGCTCCTATGCCCAACGGTGGGAAACGTGCTTTTATTTTCTCAAACAGCCAGGCCGCACTAAATGCCTAGGAGAAATATGTTCCCAACGCAAATTCATTGACTGATGAGGTAGCCCAACACTGCAGTATCACCTTTACATACGTACATATACATAGGAGTATTGAAGGCAACTCTATACAGCAGGCCCGAAGGAATACGGCATCGGTAGATATACCTCTAAACTCTCTTAAAAACAGTGCAAGTTTGCTCTGGTCAGCAGTTTTCACAAGCGGGACATTAAAGGTTTGTTTGGCCTTCTTATGGAAAAAGACGCACAAGCACTCTTTTGTCCTAAATAAGTTGCAAAACATCATACGAGACCGGAGACGTAACCGAAATCAGAATCGAAACCAAACTGCGAGCTATCGATTTTTTTTATCGAAGTACTAACGGTTTATTATCGATAACAACCATCGACAACTCATCAGTTTGATATCGAACAGCTACTAAAAACACTTCACTATAAAATCCATACCACATTGAGAACAAGTCAATTAAGATATGGTATAGTTAATGTTGTTGTTATTTAACTTCAACAAATGGGCGAGCTCTGTTTGCATGTTTTCACATCGAACTTCAAGAGTACTTGGTATTCACTTTTCATTTTTTCATTACACGGTGTGCTTCGATTCACTGTAGCTGCCCTGCAAGTAATAGCACGGGTACGTGATGTGTTACATATCGATCACAAATTAAAGACACCAACCTATTCCAATTCTATGATATGGAAAATACCGGTAACTTTAACATTAGCTAACATTGGGATTGACAAATTGTTACCGTATAGATACTAGGATGGCAGACCTGGAATGGGATTAACGTTCTGTGAAAAGATGAAATGAAAAAGAAAAATTTCAAACAAAAATTTGTTCAAATGTAAGAACATTTTTTTTCACTTCAGCGTTTCACAGATCAAGAATTCCCCCTGATAGGGATTGAAACTACTCTGATCTTTCGAATGTTAGCTTTGAGAACATTATGTGAACTTTGTACGTGGTTGAGTTCGTGATAGTTTCCGTATTTTATTTATTTTATTTTTTTTTTTTTAATTTGAAGTAATTTTTTTGAATAATATCACTACTATTTGGAGATTGTGTTGGGATCGTTTCAATCATTCAATGACAATTTCGTTATAATCTCCGAATTGTTTCGGGATCATTTCAAGACTGCTTTGGCATCGATTCAGGACTATTATTTGGGAATTATTTTCCCAACCATTCCAGCACTTTTTTGTATAAAGATCAGTATCATTTTGAGACTTATACAAAATGATTTCGTAATAATTTTCTAGATGAATTCAGGGTAATTTCTGGACTGTTTCAGGGGTTCTTTCAAGATTATTTCGAGATTGTCTCTTTCGCCGTTATCTCTTTTTTTATCCCCACCCCTTCTCATAACTTTTTCGCTTCATTTGTTTGTTCCCTTTTCCACCCTTTTGTTGTTCTATCTTCTGGCGCTATTCCTATTCCTTTCCCTCTTTCTCTCATCTTCCACACCTCAGCACTATTCCTCTCATTTTCATATTATTTTTATCTTCGTTTTTCTCTCGCCTTGTCTATTACATAAGAACTCTATAACAAATTTTAGATAGCTGGTAGAAATTGTAACGAAGATATTGTGAATTCAAGTTTATTCTAGCAGGGACGTGGCAGTTGTGACTTTTTTAGTACATTAAACAGCGTAAGAGGCTTAAGAAAATTATAGTTTGTGTAAATAGTTATAAAAAATTTTACTTTTACGCTTATTTTTAGTATTTTTACATTTAAAAGTATTATGTTAGTTTTATTGCAGTAGAAATTAATATTTTTGTATTAATATGTTTTAGTACATTCTTAGTTCACTTTTGAAAAGATTACCTTGAATATTTTATCAATTTTCAGCAACATCTCAGATCATTTTTAAATTGTTCTAATATTAAATGTAGATAGTATTCATTTCATGCTAAGAAGTCGGAATAGCATTTTTTAGTACAAGTTTTTAGTACATTTTGTAACACTTTTAATACAATTTTGGTACATGCGAAATGAAGGAACTAAAAGAATCTCAGTGAGCTTGTAAAAATCAGTTACAAAATCAAGATTTTAGTAAATTAGTAAACTGTGCTATTGAGTATTTACTATAAGTTTAGAATTTGGAACCATTTGCTATAAGTTTAGAATTTGCAATTGTTTTATATTATATTCTTAGTGCCTCTAGAATATTGCAAACATTCGTTAAGTCTCTCACGATTTTAGAGAGTACTAAAAAATTTAGTACATGTTGCATTTATTCTGGTTAGTACTTGCAAATAGAGTTTTAAATAACTCCAGAAAAAATTGTTGCATATTTTTAGACTGTGCCCATAGCAATTTCTGAAAGCCACTTTATGGCAAGCATTCTTAGCAGGGATGATTGGGCGGAGTAAGACAGGAGCTTTGCTGCCTCCATATACACCGACGTTTCTAAGCTGAACGGCATAGTGCGAGGAGGAGTCTTTTCAAGGTTCGTAGCCCTCCAACTCTCCTTCAGACCACGTTGTTGTTGTTTTGGCGATAGGGACACTCCCCGAAGGCCCTGCGGTACGTTCCGGTAACAAGCACCATCTCGGGAACGATTTGGTATGACCACATGAAACCTTCTAAGCATTAACGCCATCCCACCTCCTAGATCCATAAATAACTTGGGGTCCTCAGAGAATCGGCTGTTAAGGAAATTATTCGCCACGGGTAGGTGAGGTTGGAGAAGCTATAAATACTGTGCTGGCAATCCCTTTAAAGGGTTGCGCTACACAACCCCTTGAATCAATTTGGTACTTTAGACGCCTCTTGCAACAGTCATGTCTTCCGCGGGTATATTCTAAGCCCCCTAACCCACTGGGGGTTAGACCATTTCTTCAAGAGATGGCCCAACAGAACCGTGTACATGTCACATGGGTTCTAAATCACACGAACAACGAGGGAAACTGCATTAGCTTGCTAGGCAGGGGTACGATCAGGCAAATTCTTTCCAACAAACAACGCTTAGGTATGCCCCTTGCCACATATGAGCTAATGCTAACAGAGCACATCCACAGACACTAATGCCGGGGTTCGGACATCTAGGCTAACCTGGCCAAAATAACATCTTAAAAGATCACGTCATATTTACACCCTAAGTGATGATAAAACTTCCAAACATGTAGAAGTACTAACTGGACAATGTCTTATAGGTAGGCATGCAAAAACGCTGGGGGCGCTTTATCGTCAGTGCTGCAGAAATTGCAATTGGGATGAAGAGGATGAAACGGTGGTTTAGCTCATCTGCAATTGTGCGGCGCTAAGCTTTCTGGGAGCTTCCTTTCTAGATAATCAACGCTGGGTCATAAGAGTATAACGTCAAGAACTTCGTAGCCCTTATCAGGTTCTGAAAATGGTTCGAAATGGTATCTTTTCGTGGTATCACAACAGGCTCAATTGTCACTGGCGTATGTATGCCCTCGGGTAGCCACTTCAATCTATCCTTACCTTCTTCCACAAGGAACTTAAATTTGTTTATCGACAGTTAACTATCTAAGAATATGTGAAAAGGCTAAGTAATTTCTTTTTAATATGCTATCTGTTAACACTATTAAACCAAAACTAGTCTACCAGCGACGCCCAACTTTACTATCAGTCAACTTAGTTTTATTACCTGTTTAAGATTTTGACCGGTTTAGTTGTTAAAATCACACATATGTACTTCTATCACCTCTTCTAACCACACCATAGTGTCAAGATTCTAATTGGATTCATTTATGAACGTTAAAATGCACGTAATGAAGTTTGAACTTAAGTGGCCAATTAATATTTGCATGACTTTCAGTAAATTCAATATTGGCAGCTAAAGAAATTGAAAAGTCATTAAAGTTATAGGGTAATTCATTACGAAGTGATATGCTAAGAACAGGATATCATATCTAAAAGAGCTTAGTAGTTAAGTTTCAGATCTTGCGTCTTCTTTCATGGACTCTGATAAACGTAGGCAATCTGGCCCTTATGAATACTTGGTTAATATGGCTATTCACCAATTGGTTCGTTTTGGCTTGGAACGCACCACTAAAAATTACTCTCAATGTAAAAGGAAAACACCCGGATTAGAACTCTTTTATCACGATAACGACGAAGACCTTAATCACTATGATTAAAAGGCATGCACCTGGAATGTTTGGAGTCTTAAAAGAGCAGACTTTGCTGTCAAGTTGGTTGCTCTACCACTGAATGAAGACGTTTACATTCCTGTCGTACAGGAATTTTGGTGGACAAGAGAGAGTTATGATAAAAACCAGGCCTGGCTACACCCAATATAGTCAGTAGAAAGAAAAGAAAAAATAACAAAAGTAAAAAGCCATGTCGTGTTGAGAGAAAGACTGCGTCTTCTTAAACTGTCGCTTCGACTATGGAGGCGCCGTCATGTATACGGTCTCCTTTCACGATGACGATATATGATCGCAGCATATTCCTTGAAGCTTACTGGACGAATTTTACGCACGGGTGGATCCTTATTTGTTCCTGTCGCTACAATGCAACATCCCCCAGAAGGGCTAAATTCTTTGGACACAGTAGGAAATTAAGTAAGACCCTCTCCCACTGTATGGTTCGGAATCATAAGCAATGTTGTTGTTGTTGTATTAATGATAAAGCCACTCCCCGAAGGTTATCAAGCGTTATCGATGTTGGCGGTCTTTTGCCAGATATAGATCCAGTAAGTTCCGGTAACAAGCATAATTGAGGTACTAGTCCAACCAACTCCCGCGCCACCACTAGGTTCCATAGACAGTGTCATGTCATGCATCGAAGGTAATTTGTTCATGAGGTATACGACCTTATATCACAGCGAATAAAAGATCATAGAATGCCCAGACTATGCCAAATTATCCGAATTAATGAAAAAGCTCCAGTCGAGAAAGTATTTTTGTCGACATCAGATTTTCCAGCAGATTAAGGAAGATTGAATTAGCAGGAAGATGAAAACTTTTTCTCCCGAAGGGATCCCAAAAGGCGTCAAGTAGCGCGAAGAAGGAATGACTGACGTCGACGAATATGCCGGGTGGCTCAAGTGGGGAAGAACTTTATTTTTTGGTCGGGCACATTACAATGGAAACCTCGTCGTTTTTGGCCTGAGCAGGCATGGTCAGCCCTGACTTATAAGAGGAAGAAAAGAAGTTTCAGGTCTTAATGTGTTTTCCATTTTTTCCATTCGTGCTGAAAAGCCAATTCCTATTGAGATCATCTTAAGATAGAACTATCCTACTAGATCAATGGCGTTTCTCGATATGATCGATACTTCGCCTCAAAAATGTATAAAAATGTCCTGTATTATATTCGAAACTCTCGTTCCCCATGTAATCAAAAGTAATAGAGAGGATAGTAAAGGAATTTTCTATACGTTCACGGAACCCATTCTAGTCGGCTCTATCAAAGCTGACAAAGATATTGAATTTCAAGGTAAGGAAGTCAAGTGATCGATAAAGAGCAGTATGGCTGAGTGATCTGATGCAGGATTAAGAAGTATCTGTAGCTTGGTTCTCTCATATCGGCTGGTAGGAGAGAGCATTAAGGTCGCCAACACTTTTACGGCTTTCGTACCTAAGGAATTCTTTTATAAATATGACATTGCCAACATTGTAACGGCTAGTGCCGTATCCGGCCAAGGGATATTAATTCACCCCTGACTGATCCACTGTGACATGGTACTAGATTATGTTGAAGGGTAGCTATCCTGGAAGAAGAAGCACACTTAGGCTACATAAAGGCTCAGTATATGATCGGAGTGCAGGAACTATGTTATTTCGACATAAAGTTATGCTATTTCAAATAATAGCCATCTGCGCATTGGAAAAATCCTCCGGTGATCCACGTAAACTAATGTGTGGCGAAAGCTGTAAAGTCATCATCCTTCATGCGGCTACAGCAGGAAGGAAATTCTTGTCTCTTGAGATACAACGCATGGACGCGCATTATACAATGATCCGTCGGAGCTCCAGTCACTAAAAAATACATCGGCCTTAGTGAGCCCAATGATTTTGGCAGACCGCTTGCTATCCACAATCACCCAGAAGGATTACAACACTTCACACGAATAAGTATCTGCCTAGCTTATTTTGTTTAGCTGCTGACTGGTCAGTTTACAGGAGATCATCATTATATGCCAGTTAATTTGTCCTCTGCCTAAGTAGGGTTCCACCCAATTTCTTTCTCGAAGCAATGAAGGTGCACAATAGTCTGACTTGGTTTGAATATAGACGAGGTAACAGTGCTGTAGTGCAGTCTGAAAACACATAGCTCATATCACGAAGCCTGGTCAATACCAAGCCCATCACCCTGTAGAAGATAAAAGGCCTGACCACTATCTCCTAAAGCCAGTGCATTATGCTTGGCAAGAATTCGCAGCTCTTGCTCCAATTATATTGCAACGAATTTCGGGAGAAATTCCGTTTATTTGAAACCTTCTTGAACTTTGAAACCTTCTTCTAATGTACGAATCGCTAAACTCAATATTCAGTATTGCAAACTGCTCTTTATTTAGATTACTTTTGAGGTAGTACTGCACAGTTATACTTCACAATCAATAGCGTGTTTAAATCAAAACTGAATAGTTATTACTCAGCATGCTCTGCTTTTATACTCTCGCTTTCCTCGTTCACCCATTTCTCCTAAGCTCTAGTAATTTCGCGAAAGATGTACCTCATGCTTGGTTACTACCTATATAAGTACATGTATATTTGTACTTTATAGTCATATGCGTGTGTATGTGTGAGTAACTACTTCGGCTGATGACTGCATCTGTGTGTGCGAGATATGTCTTCGTCGCCTTCTACATAAGTGTTGCTAGATTAAATGTGTACATGTACATAAGAGTGGCTGCTTCATGTTTTTTTTTTTTTGTTGCGTGATTATTTACTAACAACTTAGTGATGCTAATATTCGTCACAATATGAAGTATGAAGTCCTTACTTCGTGCAATATATGTTCCTACTTTAGGAAGCATGCAGCACACCCCAATATAACAACGATAAGTGCTGGCGCATAATAGTCAACTTAACATAAGCTCAACACATTGGTCAGCTTGTTAATATATTTAGGTACTAATTTTATATATTTAGTTATTGACTCTGGTAAAAAAGTATACGAGTACATACTTACATGCATACCACATCTAAGTACAAATCTAGCTAACGTAGAGACTATGTAACTAAAAAAAATAAGTATAAAACAAATCTTTGATGGCCTCTTACGATGTGATGGGTGCCTGCAGCTTCCATTTAGTAACTGTGAGATAATGATGTGTGCTGAACGTTTCTTTTCGTTTCGATGTTTTTATTTTCCAACGATCTTAAGGAAATCAGACGCAGAAATGCGCGTTGATGCCCAGCAAAAGATCTCATTAACCCACAAAAGCCATTCAAGCATTAAGCCATTGAGTTATGTGAAGAGCTAAATATGAAGACAGTTGAACATGTTAGTCAGAGCCGTCATACACAAAACTCCCAACAGCATTTTACCTTGAAACTAACTGTCCAGCCATTCAACCAGCCAAGCAAGCACTCATCCATCCATACGCCCATCCATCTTTACAAAAAATCACAAACATATCTCTTCTAACCTCTAAATATTTAGAGCTTCTATTGCTACTGGAATGCTGTATTGCTGCATCACGACGGCCTTGTTGGCTTACGACTACCTTGTGGCACTTAAGTTATAAAAGTCTAGAGCAAATGTCCATTCGCAGAGCTGCGCTCACATCGCATTGGCTACTGCCTTTTGGCTATTCATTGTACCGGACAGCAAGTAGTTCGACAAACTAGTGCCATAAATTTAATGGCATACGAGACGGCTTCCCCCATTTGGTGCACACCGCCATCAACTTACCGTTAAGTATACTAGTTTGATGCTTTTAGTGCAGCATTTTATAGTATGATTATAAGATTTCCTATCCAATGAAGTTCATCGCCTACTCAGTAATGCTTCCCAGCTCAGTAAATGAATTGGAAAATTTGGTGCTAAAATGAAATTACTCTATTCTTGGGGTTACTCTAAGTGAGTTGGTGTTAAGTTTTTGAGCTGAATGTAGTTCGATTCAGGAAGAAGATAAGGAAGCATAATAGTTTTTATACCGGTCCACATTTGAAGTTAGGCGCTCCGCTTGTACGCAGGCAAAGTACTTAAAACGGCGCAGTACGCATTGTATTACAGATTGGTAAAGGTAGGTTAGGTTAGGTAAGATCTTCTTCTTCGTCCTGTAGCAGTGCTTCGCCCCATCCAATAGGTACGCTCGCTCCAAAATTGTCATCAAAAACTTCTAACGAAAGTCCAACAAACCTTACAGTCTAAACAGGATTGTACCAAGGGGGCATGGGTGTAGAGACATTGGTTACATATTACAATTAAAAAGATTGGTTGGTGTCATGTGAAGATACATACCTGCTACATTGCGTATGTCGGGGTTGCTTCTGGATTAGTAGGATCCAGATAGAAGTTGTAACGAGCGTCTTATTGCAGAATCTGCTTTCCTCAATTTCATACGGCCTTACCGATTCCACGTGGATGAGACTGAGGTCCTGTGCATGCTCATCTGGTTCCAATGGCTGCGTTCTTGATCTTCAATCAGATGTCCCTCAGGATTTCCAGGTTTCTCAGTATTTAGACTAAGCTTTGTGGTAGCTACCCCGCTAGGGGAAAGCTCACTAAGGCAGCATGAAGATACCTTGTAATAACGGTTGAAATAACAGTGAGCTGACACCTATTTAAATAATTATTGAGATTAGACAAAAATAATTTCGACTGTTTCTGGTAAAAGCTGAACAATGAAGTGACTCGATCATTCCACTTTAAGACGTATCGCACTATTTATTGGTAAATCCAATAACTTCGGCAAACCGCTAGATATGCTCTCACTTTCAGAAGGATCACCCTACCCTACAAGAGGTAGTGTCCGCCGAGCATTTGCTAAACTAACTGGCCAATCTATCAGCCTATCAGTCCACAGGTGAAGAGGGGAACTCCGAGTGATCTACAGCCGTTTCAGTTTTACCCATACAAACTGAGATATACATAATATTTGCACGAGATGCTGCTATGTTTCGAGACCCAGATATTCTTAACCTTAACAGTTCAATGCAATAGCAAGCACGGTCATACATTCCGTAAGCAACTTCGATGGCACCACAATAAAACTCAAGGCTTGAATAGCCGCTTAACTATCCCCATAGATTATATATGTAGTTTTCTAAGCATCGTATCACTGGATATCACCCCTACAATGCATTTTTAATAGCGTCAGCTTCCGCTAGGAATACAACTAAAGCTTGCGGCTTACCGTCCCGTTGTAGCCCATCTTTCAACTAGTTAACCCAAGGCGAGTCCATCTCCTCAGTCCTCTCTCGACTAAATGACTCAGGTTAATCTTGCATAGGCTGCAGTTGTCTGCATACAATTGTTCCTCCTCCTTGCTGGGATAAACTCAAAGTTTGCAAGAATTCTGGAATGTCTGAAGCCAGAAATTCCATACCTCTTATAAATTAGCCAGATCAATAAACTGGTCGTGGCCACCATGGCCAAAATATCCAGCGGATGTATGTTCAGCATGACAGTCAATTCCAAGGTTGGCGCTGTTCTAAGAGCTCCACTACTCAGAAGGCATATCGTCGTATAAAAAATCAGCGCTTATAACTAGTACACATTCCATACGACAACCTATTAATGTGTCTTGATATCACTGAAAAACTTTGCACAGGGTATCCAAAAACTTTTTCCTGACCAAGACAGCCAGGTCATCTGTGGCTTTTAGCTCCATCAGTAGATCGTTTAGTATCACAACCTATAATGAAGAAGACAATACCCTCCGTTTGAGATTACTTTCATTCTGGTCCCACTCCACTGCGAGAGCACTGTTGCACAGAAATTTGTTATTGAATTCAAGCACAGCTGTCTTGACGGTTAAACTAAAAAAAACTAAAGGTACTTGGTAAATAAACTAAAGGTTCTTGAAATCATATGATTTAAATTTGCTCTGGGGTTGGGTGGAAGAGAAGTCTGAGCACAAAATATATGAATGCTTTAGCATCATAGGCTTGTACATATTAGTGAATAAATGGCGAGCCAATCCGCAATTTGGACGCTAGTATAGTGGAATGCATTCGATGCTCTGACATCGGAGAATCCAAAATTCCTGCCGACCTTGGTGGCAGAGTTATCTAATAGGAGCTCTATCTAAGAATCAAGTTGCATCTGATCAATCACTTTAGTGTTGTCCAAGAGGACAACTATTAGGTGTGTCTCTTAGGCTGAATTGAACTGAAAGGAATAAGATTTAGGTAATTCGAAACTCCGCTGCACCAAGCATATTTTCCAATGTAGCCCTTTCAGTACCTGATTCATAAGCCTCTCAAAAGTAGCTGGTGGATTACATAGTCCGAAGGGCATTACCGTAAATTGTCAAAGACAATCTCGGACACTGAACGCTGTTTTCACCAACATTTACCAGTAGCCGCTTATAAGGTCCAGTGTGGAAAGCCATTTCGTACCAGAAAGAGAGTCCAGAGTGACGTGAATTTTTGGCAAGGGGTAGATATACTTTTTAGTGACGTCGCAAAACCACCATATGGTTACATTATACCGCTGTCTCTTTTTTTTTTTTTTGTATGGCTTGACTCACAAGCTTCGAGGAGCTTGACGTATTGGCCTCGCATCACCAGTGTCAATTTGATGTTTCACCACCTGGTCAGATATGCTTGCGTACTTCAAGAGAAGTTGTTTTACCTTACTTTGAAAGTCTTCCTATAGCTCTTCCGTCGATGCAATGATGTCATCTGAAATATCAATCTTGCTGGTGGATATTCTTTCCTGGAGATGTTGACAATTATTAACTACTTCAGCCTCTTGACATTTTCTCAATATATTGCCTTTGGTCAGTTTGAGTGATGACTTGAACTCATTTAGTAGTCTTGCCGGAATACGTCTTGCTTTTTCATAGCCAGTGTTTTTCTCTTCAATTTTGGTACCTGCCTCTTCCGCATCAGGGTGAAAGATATACTCCTCCACATTAATTCATTCTAATTTTATTGCCTCACGTAGTCGTGTTTGTAGTTCGAATTTATTTCGAGTTGTATTCAACCTACGGTTTTCCACTCCTTTTTGAGCTGCTGGATCTTCATATCGCCTATTGCTAACGTTCGAATCGGTAAACTGTTCAATAAATCACTCCAATATTCAGTATTGCAAACTGGTCTTTATTTAGATTACTTTGGGAGGAGTACTTCACAATTATATTTCACAACCAATAGCGTGTTTAAATCAAAACTTATTAGTTATTACTTAGCTTGCGCTGTTTTTATACTCTCTGTTTCTTCGTCCGCAAATTTCTCCAAAGGCCTAGACGTGCCACCTTCTAGAACTGTTTGTATCTCCTGCTTTGTAATTTAGTTATATGCGTGTGTATGTGTGAGTAAGAACTTCGGCTGATGACTACATGTGTGTGTGTGTGATATCTATTCGTCGCCTTCTATGTATGTTTATAAATGATGATTGATGTATTCATGTACACAATTGTAGCTTGCTTTAATGCAGACGTCGGCAAAATGAAAATGCAGATGTGTTAGTGAGAGCAGAGAAATACATTGCATTTGCGCAAAAGGGTTGGTCAAAATAGAATATTTTTCGCTTGTGCGCATTAAAAAAAAAAAACTAACAAACGATCTTTCCTTTGTTGCTTGCTAACAACATTCGTCATTATTGCGAGCGACGTACACAATCGATGTTGCTGCGCCAAATGCTCAGCGACTGCTAAACTAAAGAGAACACGAGTACGTGTGAATTGAGTGTGCACAATTGTGCCACTATTTGCCGTCGTCTGCTTTAATGTTTTTGTTGTTGTGCCTTGAAGACTCTACTCTATTATAGAGCTTGGATAGGCAGGTATATCCCTTGTTGCTTCCTACTGGAGTCAGTTGTCGCGGAACAGGGATTAATGACAAATTATGATATACGGACCTACAACAAAGCTAAAGAATCAGCGTGAAAGCAGGATATGATCTCTTGGTATAATGCCGCACCTGTTAAGCTCATACATTTGAAATTGGAAGAGGCTTATGGCTTCGTGCATTGAAAACTAGTTCTGAAGTTGAGTAGAAGGAAAATGATATGGGTTAAGCTTTTTTGAGCGAGCAAACGAGTTCAGAAAAAAAATCTTGCTTATTGGTATGCTTTTAGTTATTCGCATAGATGTGTAAAATAGATATACTTACATTCGTATAGATACGAGTATATACAAATATATACCAAGAACATCTCATATCGGCTCATTTTCCCATTTGCCATTTGCTCTCATTCGCACATATCACAGCATGTGGCTATCGTCTCCATTAGCTTCTTTCAATTGGTGCGAATTCGTGTCTGAGTATTTGCTTTAGTTAGCATAATACACAGTATGTTGTTAATCTAACCCTCAGCTTCCATTACCCATACCCTGCGCATCCCTTTTCTACGATTGGTGAATTCAATACTTAACCATTGAGTCGCTTTGCACGAGGCAAGAAGCATGGCCACAAGTCATCTAGTTCAGCTTTTCGTGCTCGAATAAAAGTTGCTCTGTACTACCACAATTTCTGTCGTCCCTGCTTCTTAACCTGCTACAACAAACACCAGAACGATGCGTCAGCTGCCTTGCCACATCCAAGCCATTACAAGCGACTATTTTGCGAAATGTGCCAGCATATTAGAGGTTGGGTGGCGTGTGTATGTGTTTGTTGTATATTGGCAAAGCGCATGCGCATCGAACACTCAGTCATGAATTCTTCACACCTTATGATTATAGCATCTTAATATTAATTTCAAGCATAACAAAATGTATATACTTATGTATGTATATATGTAACTACAGATATGTTTTACCTACTTTGTGGCATGTGGCAAGTGGCCAGCAGACCGTCATATCGAACAACAGACAATATTTACTTGCTTTTGTAAGCAAACACACTTACAAAGCTATTAACACATATTAGTATGCACTTTTTACATGCCAACATACATATATACAAACATCCATGGGTATCGTATCAAATAAACGAAGAACTCTTGCTTGCCCTGTATACAGGTTAATCTTCTTGCTTCTAGCAGGTGCTTCTATGCAACAACCACTAAGGTAAGAACTAAAAATATCACTATTCCCTAACTTCTTCCAACTCTTCCGTGTTATTTCTGTACCTGCATGTATCCATCAACGATGTGTATCTAACCGATCGGTCAATGACGGATCGTAGGGTATTGTTTACGTGTGCCCGCTAGCCAATGCCACGCTATAGCGCGCTACTGAGCCACACTGACGTACAATACATACATACATCCTATATTCATGTTGCCTTGATATTAAACTGCCACAAGTCATGGATTTTATTGTTATTTTATTGGTAAGCCGCTGTGCTCGCCGATTTCTAAGTAAAGAACGAAGAACTCATCATCTGCTGGGTGCATGTTTTGCTGTTGTTGCATGTTTAAGGACACTCTCTCAGGTTTTAGGGTTGTCTCAGATTTGTGTATTGTAACGAATCTACTTGCAATTCCCCTTATTTGCAATCTTCTACTAAGTTCGAATCACTAAACTGTTGAATAAATAGCTCCAATATTGAATAATGGAAAAATGGCCTTTATTAAAGTACTTCACAAAAAATAATACTGCTATTGCTCGCCAGATAGCGTCTTAATCAAAACTGAATTATTGCGCCTCGACTGTTGTTGCCTTTTATACTCTCTAATTTCCTCGTTCGCATCTTCTAGGCGCTTCCATTTCCAGAATCTACTAGTTGGCCATCAGCTATCGAATTTCTCAGTTGTAACTACCTAACCCGCCAGCCTGGGTTTGCTGGCCTGCACGCTCAGAGAATGAGGATCTCATTCAGTAGAATATACAGGAGTTCCAGCGGAGGGGACTGCAAGGAAGCCGTCACAGACTACCTGTGCGAAAGCGCTAGCGGGTTAGGAAGTATATACTTTGTCTGAATCAAGTATGTCCGCCACAAGAGAATTTATGTTCAAATTTCGAGGAAAAGCTTGGCCTGCAGTCGCTGCTACCAAATATAGCTCCCTTAGCAATCTCTCAGATCCTGTGACATGTTTTGTATGATGCATTGCTGCATTGAAATCATATTGTCGCCAAATTTTAGAAAATAAACTTAACTTGGGTCGATGGCTGCGTGTCACAATAGCCATTTGATGTCAAATGAAAAGCTGACTCAAATGAAAAGCTGACTACCATTCCCCAGGCATCCTCAACGGCAGTCAAAAGTTCAAAACCTTTATTTATTTTCTAGTACCCTTTATTAATCACAACTGCGGCGCGGTTAGGTTAGGTTAGGTTGAGGTGGCTGCCCGAGGGCACACTTAGGCCAGTGATATTAGGCCCGTTGTGATACCACGAAAATACACCATTACCTTTCCTCTTCGAACCAATTTGAGGACCTGATAAAAGCTACCAGGTCCTTGACGTCATACCCCACAACCTGGCTCAGATGATCAAGAAATGGAGCAACCAGAAAGCACTGCCGTGCTCCGCTTAGTGCCGGGTAGTTGCAGATGAGGTGAACCACCGTTTCCTCCTCCTCATACTCTTTACAACTCCTGCAGCATCGACGATAACGCGCTCCTAACCTTTCTGCATGCCTACCTATAAGGCAATGACCAGTTAGTACCCTCACAAGTGTGGAAATTGTATCCCTACTTAGGAGACGTGACATGATCATTCAGGATCTCATTTTGGCCAGGTTTCCTTCGATATTGGACACCATGATGTTTGTAGCCAGCTTTCATCGGCTTGACGGTGGAAGTGTTCTTTTAGCATTAGCTTGCATGTGGCCAGGGGCATACCTAAACGTTCTTGGTTAGGAAGAATCAGCCTGGTTGTACCCAGCCTAGCGAGTTCATCTGCAATGCAGTTTCCCTCGATGTCTCTATGTCCAGAGACCCATGTGCGGTGTACACTGTTCCGTTGGCCCATCTCTTGAAGAGATCGGCGACAGTTTAGTTATAGTTCAGAATTGAACGAGTAGGAGCCAAGAGATTTTATGGCAGCCTGGCTGTTGCTGAAAATAAAGATTTATTTGCCGACATTGTATGTCCCTGTCCTTGCTGGGGCTTCCATGATGGCTGAAACTTCTGCCTGTATTACACCGCAGTAGTCTGAGTATAATCTACCTCCAACTCTAACTTCAACTTAAAGTTGGCTTCCGCAACTGTTGTGGTCGCACAGCGATCCGTGCTAGGAGGGAGAAAACTGTATTTGTTTATTATACTAGTGTCCTATGGTCTTGTTGTTCCAACACGACAACTCCCTTAGGCGCAGGGCTGAAGTTGCCGCCGTTCAACTGCGGCTCACTATTTTCCAAATTTCAATGAAGCAGTTCCTCGCACAAGAACTTTAACGATGCTCCTTTGGAGTGTACCCTTCATTCAAGCCTTTACTGTCAACGCTATTATTATTCCGCATAACACCTTTGATTGTACTAGTGACATTATGGAAGCTGCTCAACAAACTTGTATCCATTTCAAAGTCACCACCGTTTGTGAGCTGTCAGACATATTGACTACCACCAAAGCATCAACTACACACCGCCGTTGACAATATCTGTGAATGACTCTTGAATGGCGACTCTATCATCCAGTCAACCACCACCATTCATTTATAAAGCCATCGTGCAACACTTGGCCCACTGCTGGTGGTAGTGCTGTGTGCATTAGATTTCAACGTCCCACTTATGAGGTATTTCTATTTCGATTTCATATGTCCACTTGTGGCATTAAATGTGCGCGTTAGCCACTTCTTTTAATGGTCTACCAAACAAACCCAACATTTGCCCCTTTTATCCTTTCCGTCGTGTTGCATCACCTTTAACTCGTGACTGGCATGAAACATATTTCATAGTCGGACCCCTCATTTAACAGCTGCTTCTTCTATGTTGGCATTTTGTTGGTATTTTGCGTGTTGCAATTACTCTTCGTGTTGCTTCTGCGCTCTAGCGACGACCCTCATTATTTGCCCATTTGTATAGGGGCCTGCAGCCAACACGCATTACTATGGTAGATACCAAGTTGCCTATGATGAGCCGCCACTTGCAATTTTCCCTTTCATTTTTTGTTGTGTTTTCCTCTTTTTCAGCAAATGATAATCGCCTGCATTAAAAGTTTTATTTAATTAATAAAAGCTAATTAATATATTCAATTGCATGATAATTTCAACGCGAACTGATAAATTCTGTAGTGTAAAATATTGGTTAGTCCAGGGAGTATTCTGTTATGCTACTTAAGCACGCGCACACTTTTTAACGATTGCAACGTATTTGGGACTACTTTTGCGGGGGGAGAGAGAAGGAGTTGACAACAGCGGGAATAACAGTACCACTATGAGCTGCCCAGCGTCGTTTGGCGAATTTTATCGCAGCAGCAACAGCTGAGAGACGGAAAATTCAATGCAGCTAGCGAATGACAAGAACAGCAGTAGTGACGAGATGATAACAGAGCGGATTGCGGAAGCTGCGGGAATTTTTCTTCGGTACACGCGAAAATGTCTGCAAATCTTTCGTAAAACCTTTCTATCAAATACTCCCAGAGCTAGCGTTGGCTAGGACGAGGTGTAAATATCTCGGTCGTGTCGATTTCATCTGACCGGAGGAAATATCCAATATCAATATGTATCACTGTTAGAGTATGTGGTAACACAACGGGCAAAAAGAGTATGCAAGTGAGATGTCCTTGAAGTGGACAGCTATCAAACACGTCCCGCCTCCCCAGCAATTTAGGGGACTTAGAATATACCTGCGGTAGGTATGCCTATCGTAAAAGGCGACTAAAATACCAAAATGACTCAAGGGGTTGTAGGGGTTGGGTAGGGGTTGCAAGTGGTTGCCAGCGCAATTTATAACTCCTCCAACCCAATTGCCAATCTCACCTACCCGTTGCCAATCCTGTTTCTTTGGCAGCCGAGGCTATGGCGACCCCAAGTTCTTCAAGGACATATGGGGTTTGTGGGCATTATTGTCTAGAAGGTTTCATGTGATCATACTAAATCGTTCCCGAGATGGTCGGGTTAGTACCTTAATGGTGCTTGTTACCGGAACGTGCCGGATCTATATCCGGCAAAAGACCATCAACATCGATAACACTCTCCAAAACCTTCTGGAAGTGTTCTTATCGCTACAACAACAACAACAATCAAGTCCCGAAGTCGCCTCATCTGATGCTGCCCATGCTTTTGCACCATGCAAGAGGACAGCAGAAGAGGTGACTTATTAAGTCACATTTTCGTTTACGGAGACATGGCTATATATCTCAATGGCCTACTTAGTTTGAAGAAGCTGCATTAGGCAAAGCGACATTAGGCACTGCTTCCTGTGTCACCGTAAGCGGCTTAAAATCGTCGAAGAGGTGGTATGAGCCGTTTCTTTTTTCACAGTTTTTCATTCAATCTTCCGCAAAGTAAAAATCTGGCCGGTAGTAGATTTTCCAGGTCTTGAGAAGCTCTCAGAGTTCCTTCTAAAATGCCTCTCTGTATCTGCCCCCACAAGTTATCCCCCTATTTGTACACACAAAAGCTCTGCAGCTTACGTGTAATCTTCTCCCGATAAATCTGTGTGGTAAACTCAAGGCAAGCTCTGTCCGGGACCGCCATAAGATTAGAACATGCCCCACTTTATATTTTGCTTCAGGAGGACTAAAATATTATTGCTCTCTGGAAAACAAGTTCACTAATAGAATCGCATAGAGACACTTACGGGAGAACGTCCGTACTATAGTCCCACTGTTCACAACCATTATTGTCGTTGTTGTATCCACAAAACACTACCCGAAGGTGTCTGTAGATTTTAGTGGCCTCTTACGTCAGACTTGCCTTACAGCAGGATTATTCTAAGCCCCTTAACCTTCCGGGGCAAGTTGACAGTCATTTTATGAATAGCTTCAAGCCGAATGGCAAGGTGGGCAATCGTACCTAGTCTTGTACCTTTTTTTTTTTTTTTTTAATATTTAATATCGCGACTGTTCGGTGCATGCTCTCTTAAAATCCTCCTTTCTTGAAAGTTTGCGTTGACAGTCTAGCAGCGATCATAACCTTTTGGGGCATGAGTACTTTATCGGCGATAGTTCCTGAGAGCTGCACCGCCTACATCCCATCGAGTAAGATAACTGAGAAATCAAATTACAGATGTACACTGGAGCCAACATGTGACACGTAACAATAGAGTCGAGTTAAGTTCCTAATTAATCTTAAATTCCTTAGGGCAATGTTTGATGGGAGTACACAGTGAGCGTATGAAAATTGCCATGAATGATTTCTTTCCTTACTATCGCGCCCAGGAGGAGATAGATAGTATCTAATACTTTTCGTTGCTTAATACATGCAGATTCGCTACTCTGATCAAAACACGTATGGAAGGCCTGAATAAGTACTGTTCAGTAGAGCTGGGATATGCAACGTTGAGTCAGTTCACCTATGTCTACCTCGATTCCTTGAACCAACTTCAATGTAGTTTAGCCCAATATATGTATATATTATTTTTTGTTGTAGTTACTGTTGTTGTTGTAGCAGTGTTTCGTCCCATCCAATAGGTGGGACCACTCGCAAATTGTCATCAATATCCACTAACGGGAGTCCAAGGAAACTTGCTGTTTTAACAGGGGTGGACCAGAGTGAGAGGGGTTTAGAGGCGTTGGTTCCACATTGCAATTAAAGAGATGGTTGGTGTCATGTGAGGACACGTCACAAGCAAGACATACATTATGTATTTCGGGATTGATTCTGTATAAGTAAGAGTTTACTCTGTTACATTATCCAGATCGAAGTTGAGCTAGAGCGACGCGCGTCGTTTCCCTGGGGAGGTTGCTTTCCTCTATAGCAATTTTAAGGTCTTTGACTTTAAAAACGGGGTTCGTGGGCATTTCCTGGCATAGAGGTCCGACACGTTCTGATGGATTTCTCTGAGGCCCTTTTGTGCTCTTTTTCTTCATACGACTGAGTTCTCAGGTACCGTATTTCCTCATAATGCTTTCGGAGATGACTTCTTACGTCCCCTGGAGGCGGGTCCTCTTCAATCAGATACCTGTTGGGTTGCCCAGGTTTCTGTGTACTCAGGAAAAACTGTTTGTTTAGCATTTCATTTCTCACCCTTACGAGTATTCCCGCCTCACTGTGTAGATCGTATTCTGAGAACGTAAGGAGGCAACCCGCAGCAGTTCTGAGAGCCGTGTTTTAAAAGGCCTGTAGTTTCTTCCAATGAGTAATTATGAGTATTATAAAATATCTTTACTCCAAATGCTACCGGCAAGAGATGGGAGGATTTTATTACGGCCCTGGAACTTAGGTACAATTGCCGATGCATGCTCGCCAAAATGACGATCACGACGGCGGCCGATGGTAACATTGGCATCCGACCACTACTCCACACGCTCCAGCGATCAGTCGGATTCATTACTTCAGATAAACGCACTTTCATAAACTTTAAAACAGGAAAGTGGGAAGATTACAAAACATATACAGATATTCACTTTGCTGCCTTCCGGATTCCGACTGCTGTTCGTCAAAGGAAGCGTCCTTTCCGCCAGGTCATCCGCGTTGACTCATTTTCTTCCCGCTGGAAGAGTCCCCGAAATCGGGTCATGCTATCCAACGGAAGCCGCAATCTTAGCGAGAGAGCGTGACCTTATGAGACAGCATAGGCCCAGCGACCCCCAAATAAGCGACATAAACTAACGCATCATGCAGCTTGTAGACAAACACAAGCGGGCGAAATGGAAGGAACATTTAAAGAATTGTAAACTCTCTGCATGCGTAGGTAAGCTATGGTCTACCGTAAAGTCCCAATCAAACCCGACTAAGCACAACGACAAAATATCCATCACCTTTGACGATAAAGTGCTATCGGATGCGAAGAAATGCGCGAGCGCTTTTTGTCGGCATTATGCATGTAGTGCCTTCCTCAGTTGACAAAGCTAGGTGGCGGGTCAACAGACGCGTACACAAGCATAAAAACAGCGCGTATCCTATTACCATACCGCCAAAAAGGTTGCAGATGCCATAGATCACGCTAAACCATCCACAGCAGTCGGCACAGGCGGCATAGCCATGCCGATGCTTAAAACCCTTGGCAATGAGGGATTCCAATATCTGCCACATATCTTCAAACTGTCTTTGTCCACCCTAGTCATCCCCGAATAATGGAAAATGGCGAGGGTTGTACCTCTACTAAAGCCTGGTAAAACAGCCAACATAGCCATTCTCGCAGCGCTAGACTTATAAAAAGTATTTGATACAGTCAACCATGGCATGTTACTGCAAGACTTGAAAGGGTTCGCCTTTTCTCCTATTCTCAAAAGGTGAACTGCAAGTTATCTATCTGGCAGTCAGGCAACGGTGCAATTCAGGAACGTAAGATCTAAGCGCAAAAGAATTAAGCAAGGACATCACCCTGTGGCACCCCTATTCCCGCTTTTTTTTAATTTCTATGAAGCTCCCTTCGCCACCAGAAGGAGTACCTGGAGGTATTCAGTTTATACGAAGTCCTTACGGACTGGCAAGCTCAAATGTTAGCAGTACCGAACAAATTGCCATGCCGCTTTTATCTTCTATTCAACCAGACCCAAAGAAAAATGCTAGAAACTCTAAATAAATTTATGTTTTCAGTAGCCAACTATCACGTCTTACCTATTTCCAAAACTATTTCTATAAAACTAACGCGAGCTTAGTAAATCTGTTATAACAAGTTACCATTTCTTTTGTTAGCAAAAAATCCAAAAGTAATTCCCATCATTAACTCAACATTCACTTCTCACATTACCGTTAACTGCGGTCGCCACCACCGCCCAATTAATGACCACAAAAGTCGAACCAATCAAACTCAGCCATCCAGCCAACCTTACGTTATCAGCCCACCAAAAAGTCTAACTCATCAACATATAAATTGTTTATTGTTTTTATTGTTTTACCTAAGACGAGTGTCTGAGTACGTTGGAGACCGGGAAGAGCTCCTCGTTTTTTTGATGCAACCTACACTTGACGGTTTGCGTCTCGAATCGGCGGCGTAATTAACTGTACATATACAAGCATATGCGGTGGAGTTGTATCAAGTTACAAGATTTTACTTTTTCTGGGAACACCACACACATACAGACGCACACACACACACACAATACCCACATTCATTTGATTATTTTCTTATTTTAATTAAAAATATTTTTTTTGTGACAAAATAAAAATAACATCTTTGCATACATTTTCCACTGGTGCTTTGATTTGTTGTTGTTTTTTTTTAGTATTTTTATTACTCACCTCCCGTTGATTTCCAAGTTGTTCCTACACCTGTACTTATGCGTCGCGCGTCGATTTTGTGGCCCATCTTTGTCGAATGCGGGCAGCAAGTGGTGACCGTTGGTTAATCGCGCGATCGCTCAGCGGCGATGATACATCGAAGCTCATTGCAATTTAACATTTTAAAATTGCTTTTGATCAGACCGTGTGTAGAATGTGAGATGGCTGATTGGGAGAAATAATAAAAATAAATACATAAATTAATTAAATAGCACCAACCGAAAGCGTGGAGGGAGAGAACTAACCAAGCTTAAGTTGACCTTAAGCAGCTGCAGGTAAATGCAATGCATTCAGCCAGAGTTCGGAATGGACTAACAAAGAATTAAACTACCAGATATTTGAAAAGCCTCGGTTAAGTTAGGTTAAGAGCGCTTATGTGGGAATTTCCAACACTCTCAATCAGTGATATTTTTGTCCATTGCCATTAGTCTGTGCAGGATGGCGGTACATTCGTTCAACCAGATTACTTCCTATTGGTCCTCAACGAACCACTTGCATTCTCTGATGAACTTAAGTAAGGGCGAAATATCGACCTTCCTAACCTCTGCTAGAGGGTCGAAAAACCGTGTGCCCTGCCATCTGATTCGTCTTGACTGCAGTCCTACACATCGGTAGGTAAAGTGCTGAATCGACTCCTCTTCCTCTCCATTCTGACAGCTTCTGCAGAGGGTGCTTGTTGGTATGCGCCACCATTGGAGAATTGGTGCAATAGAGCTATATGACCTGTGATGACACCCGTAAGTTCTCTTGCCGCGGATTTGTTTAGCTTGAGAAGAAAGCCAGTTCCTTTGCTATTCAAACATGGCCAGGAGCGGTCGTTCGGAACTGATCGCCTCACTTGTGTCCTCTTTCGGACCTTTCCTCGCCATCTCATCCGCAAATTCATTCCATTTATTATCGTTGCACCCCGGAACCCAGCCAAGGGAGGCATTTGGGTGCGTTATGGACACCAGCGAGGTTCGACACCTCCGCACTATATCCGAAATTATTATGTGGGATCCTAATACCTTTAAGGCGGCCTGGCAGTCGGAAAAGATCGTTGCATTGATGTCGGGGACTGTGCTATCCTGGAGCAGTATGGTTGCTCTCATAGAACTGGGCCTGGACGACACTGCATGAGTCAGGATGTCGGTACGATTGAGATTAGCAAGCACGATTAAGATAAAAGCTCGACCATCTCGGAAACGATTTAATATGACTACAATGAACCTTGTATCCAGCTCCCACCATCTAGTTCCATGAGGAACTGGGCATCGTCAGAGCCTCACTTGCTACAAGATCACGGGTAATTGGGGTTGATAATTGGGATGGAGAAGCTAGAAATGACTCTGGCAACCACTTGAATCTCAGGACTTACAGGTAAGGTATACCAGCGGATCAGAAATATGAATGTGGGACGCACGTCCGTCGAGAAGCCTATCATGGCAACAAGTGAACTAACTAGTAAATGCCCTGAGTTAGTCCTTAACTGCAGTGGATTCTTTAGAACTTCTCTAGCGGATTTTCTCGCTTGCGACGGTTAGAAATTCTCCGTTATATTCAAATAGTTATGAAGTACGTAGGATTTACTTTGCCACTCTCTATTTACTGAAATAAAGGTGTCCAACTCTTTACTTAGCGGTATTATAGCGGTAGCGCTCGCATTGTTGTGACTGACAATACCAATGAGAATGAGGTTGAGATGGCGTGCTTGGTAATTCCACACTCTTCCACTAGAAGACATTTTTCTACATTGTGAATGCCCTCAGTGAGTTCCGCTTCGGGCACATTCTTACACACGTATTTTCCTAATAAGGCCTAGGTAAGAGCTGAATATCCACCTCCCTTACCTCCCTTAGGTTAGGTTAGGTTGAACTGGCCGGTGCATGAGAACCTCTCATAGACTGAATGAGTCCGTAGTGTTACCAGAAGTTTGTTTTAACGACCACACTGAAAAACCGTATCAAAAACCGGTGCAGTGTTATAAAGCCATAGGCAATAAAGCCATATGGCCTTATCTCTTATGGTTTTATTTCCATGTAAGGAGTGAAATAAAGCCATTATGGTGTTATTTCACATAAAAATTTTTTTTAAATAATTCATATTTATTTGATTTCTTTTATTTGCAATTTATAAAGTTTAGTTCAGTTTTAATAATTAACAATATATAAATGTGGCATTCTTGATAATGGCACGACAAATTGGGCACAATGTTTGTGTTCCTTTTTTCTCAGCACTTTCTTCTAGTTGTTGGTAACATGGTTGACAAAGTTTGAAATGTTTGCATGGATCAAACTGTATTTGTCTTTCCCTTTCTGCATAGGCGGCCTTCGGCCGCGCTTATAATAAATAACCCTGGGCTACGCCATGCCAAGTCCGGGTGTGTGGTATAACCGTGGCGGTAGCGCGGCCGAAGGTCGCCTATGCAGAAAGGTGTTCTACGCAGAATTACTGTGCATGTGTTAAATATTGGGACTTGTATCATTTTCTTCTTTTGGCAGTTGGCAACCGTAACAATTACACAGTTATGGCGTTATTTCCACTTTGGCCACTCGACGATTATGGTGATATTGCACTTGGGTGTATGCAATAAAGCGATATGGTTTAATTTCTCGTTTCATTGAGATATAAGGCCATATGGCTTTATTGCCTATGGCTTTATAACACTGCACCTCAAAAACCAGGACCAATGTTATAAAATAACTCCGTCCTCTTGGCAAATACTAGAAGCTTCCTGGGACTTAAGCCATTTGCTGCTTCTAGATCTGACAGCTGTATCACTCCTAATAGCTGGAGTCTTAGCCTGGCAAGCGCAGGGCACGATCACAGAACGTGCTCGATCGTTTCCTCCTCCAACCCGCACTTCCTACATCTGCTATCACTGACCAAGCCTAATTTAAAGGCATGTGACGCCAGAAGGCAGTGTCCAGTCAGAATACCCGTCATGAGTCTACAGTCCTCTCTTTTTAATGATAGAAGCAACTTAGTTAGTCTAAGGTTGTAAGAACTACACATAATCTTCGACACTTTACAGCCCCGCGCTTGAACCCACCTCTTTCCCGCTTGATCGATCATGCGCACCTCTCGCCTTCGCTTAATCTATTCCCATATGCCCTGGGACCCAATATAGATATATTCTTCTCCCTGTCCCGATTGTCTCCAGAGACTGCTTACACTCTAACACGCATTTAGATGCTATGCTATGCGAGATTGTTGCCTTAATTGCTGCTTGACTGTCAATATAAAAGTTAACACGGATGCAGCTTAAGCTAATCTCTTCCAGGGTTTCTACTGCTTTGGTTACGGATAATATTTCCGCTTGGAAAACGCTACAGTAATCCGGCAGCTTGTGGGATCTGTTGACCTCCCTTACTATCGAAAAAAACCTGCGCCCACAAAATCGGGAAAATTTTGTCTGCAGTCCAAGGCATCGACAAAGTAACGGATAAGACGATTCCACTCTGACAGCTTCTGAAGAGGGAGCTTATTAGGCTAGGCCAGGGGTCCGCATTCTATAGCACAACTGCATTAACATTGCGTATTCTATTTTTGGCGACATGTGGTCGATGCACACGTCGAAGTATCGGTGCTATAGCATAATGTCCTGTGATGCAGATTTGTTTAATTTCAGAAGGAGGCTCGTTATAGAGACCTGATCTTACGGAATATACGACTCGTCTATGTCCATTTTCGCACCAATCCTGGTAATTTTATCAGCGATTTTATTTCCTTCGATAAATATGTGACTGGAGACACAGACAATTAAGGTATTGAGTTGCCCTATACAGACATCAGAAATGATCAACACATCCGTCCGTATGTTGGTAGATACAACTATGCTATCCTAGATTAATCTAGCTGATCTTTCTATAACAAATAATTTCGTTTGGAAGAATGTTCGATAATAATTAAAAAGCCGGTAGGAATAATCCACTTGCATATGCTTCGTGTAAATCCCAGCCTCAGTTCCTTTCTCCATTTTTGAGCCGTACATTCGGTCTTCGAGCAACGGTTCAGTCGAATTAAAATCCATGTAAAATCTGCCTTCAAAACTGTTCACCTCTTTTAGGTAGGGAGGTGAGTATAATGGCTGCGACCCAGGTCGTCCAAAGCCGTTTTGATGTCATCAAACTCGTTTAAAACTACTGAGTACTACAACCAGCCGGGGTTGTCAAGAATGTTTTGAATCACTGTAATCTACTCAGATTTTCCAAAAACGGGCTTGCTTTCGAAGGATCTTAAAAGTGTTCTAGCTAGAGCCGAGCAGTTACATAAACGATGCTCAACAGTCTCTTTTGCACTTATGTCTTTATAATTTCTCCAGTGGTCACTGTCCGGAATATCCATCTTTTCCGTATGTTTGCCCGAAGCCCAATGACCGATGCAGAGCGCTAAAATTTTATGGGTGACAGCCCTAGATCTACCCAGCAGACTCTTTGACCTCCTTTCATTGTAGTCTAGTCATATATGTCTTGAAATTTCACAGCCCGTGGTGATCTTCCACTTTTGCTGAGCTTTGTTGCAAAAATTCTGAACTCCTCCTTGGCCACCCCCAGGAGTATGCCTATTACGATGCTTGTTATTCCCTCCGCTTCCGCTGAGCCCCTACTTCCCATTTCATCAGCCATCTCATTTCCTTCTTTTCCCCAATGTCACGTAACCCAGATAATTGATATATCCAGAGCGTCGGTTAACACAGCTACAAGTTGCTTGCATGTCCCTACTAGCTTTGACCTATCGCCTTTATTTCTGCTTGGCTGTCGGAAAAGATGGATATTTTGCCAGTTATGTTTCGGATTTGGAGTGTTTTTCATGCCAAATCGCGAGTACTTCTGCTTGCAATACTCTACAATATGATGGCAGTTTGAGTGACGTAGAAAACTCTAGAGAATGCGAATAGATTCCAGCTCCCACACCTGAGTCCATTTTGAAGCTATCGGTGTAGGTTTGTATGCCGTTGTTAGCTGAAACCGTGCCCCTCTTCCAATCATTGCTACTTGGAATGATGGTGTTAACACCGCCCTCAAGCTGCAGTTTGCGTGGATTATAATCTATTTCGGAATTCAAAATTTCCGACGGAAGTAAGTTTAGGATACTTCTATTCTCTTTATGTCTATCCTTCAAGCACCAATATTCTCTGATTCCCAGTGCGCTTTGTGCCGACGTCATTAATTTGTCATAAGCAGGTTTAAAATGCGGTTCAAAGCCGCGGGGCAGGTGCAGCAACTTTCTGTAGGCTGATGAGGTTATAGTTCTTACTTAGAGCTTCCCACCACACTATAGAGCCATACATCAGCACTGGTTCCACCACTGCTTAATACAGCCATATCACCACCATCTTTGGCATAAGACCTTATTCCTTTTTTGCATGCCTTCCGTACCCGATCCTCGATGCACGCTTTCCAGTTGAGTTTTAAATCGTCCCAAATATAATTTATATCAGTCCCAAATATTTGTTACTACTCAATAGGGTTAATTACTGGCCGTTTAGCTTTGATAATTTCAAGGTGGGTGATTTCTACTTCCTCTTGAAAAGTAGTAGTAGATTCGTCTTCGCCGGATTTAGCCTAAGGTCACACCGCTGTGCCTGTCACTTAGTTTTGAAAACGTTATTTCCATGATTCCACTCATTACTGAAGAAAATGGGCCCGATCAGAATCACCACATCATCAGCGTACCCCACAATCTAGCCACCATGTGTTTAGAGTTTTTCTAGAATATCGTTCATGGTAATAAGCCATAGCACAGGTGAGAGCATCCCACTTTAAGATGTGCCTCTACATATCTGCTTACAAATTCTGGCTGCCCTACAGCTCAGCCGATGTCTCGCTAGGAAGAGGTAATGAGATCCAATTCCTTACGGGATCCTGTACTTCGGAGGGCTTATTCTAACGCGCCAGCTTTTACATTGTCGAAAGCACCTTTCACATTTTCAGACCTTTTGTGAATTCTACACTCAACGGGATGAATAAAGTGGCACAAGCTTTAACGCGAACTGAATCATTCCCTCATCTGCTACCTCTCACAAGTGAAACTTCAATTATTAAGCATTCCACAACACTGAAAACAGATTCCAAGTTGGATTACCGATTTTCCAAAACAATAATCAAAACCATTCAATATAATTAATGGTCATACAAAGTATCCGAAATATGTAGGTACCGAATTCAGAAACCGTATATTTAGCTGCCTAAAACAACGGGTTGAAGCAGAATGCCAAGGAAAATGAACAATTCATATTTAATAATAAAAAAATTGCGCTGCCCAAAATAATCCCTGATAATCAGGAAGTATGGACATAAAGCCAACAAACGTTAAATGTCTGCAAACAATAAAGAAAAGCTAAAAATACGCGCGTAAGGAACCTCCAATTATTTATGTGAGCTATTAAAGAGGCGGAATATGAGAGGGGAGCATGTTGGCTAACATGCAATAGGCAGCAGGAAAGGCCGGTATTGGAAACTGGTATTACCCAACAAATGGACGGGATGGGACAGGATAGCACAATATGTGCGGACTCGTTCAACTACAGAGAAGAACAAGCATAACACATCGGTAAAATCTGTTATTTATTTAAAGTGCAGGTGCTGGCTCAGTATGGGACGTAAGTATGAGAAACGAAAGGAAAATACAAGAAAAGGATCAAGGTAGCCTAAGTTGGGCTAAAACTGAACTTTATATACCCAAAAACGGGCAAAACGAAAATAAAGACTTTCTGACCTCTAACAAATGGTCAGCATTAGAAGTTGGAAATGTATTGAATAAAGAGACGAATCTTAGCAGCAAGGCGAGTTGTCAACAAGTTTTCAGATTGTTATCTACAACAGCTGTAATTTTGTTGTTGTTGTTGTTGTTTTATAGCAGTGCTTCGCCCACCAATAGGTACGAGCACTCACAAATTTTCATCAAAGTCCTCTAACGGGAATCCAAGGAAACTTTCAGTTTCAACAGGGGTGAACCAGAGTAAGAGGGGTGTTAGAGGCGTTGGTTCCACATTGCAATTAAAGAGCAAGCAGCATATACATTATGTAAGTACGAGCTTAACCCGTTACAGTATCCAGATCTAAGTTGAGTTAGAGTAACGCGCGTCTCCCTAGGAAGAGTGCGTTCCTCTGCTGCGAATTTTTCATTAAGAACTGGGTTCGTCGGACCATTACTGGTATAGAGGTCCGACGCCTTTTTGTGGATATCACCTGTTCGTGTTTTTTTTTTTTCATCATACGGTTGTGTTCTCAGGTACCGTATTTATTCATAATGCTTGCGAATATGACGTCTTAAGTCCCTGGGAGGTGTGGCCTCTTCAATGAGATGTCTATTGGGATGCCCAGTTTCTGGATTCAACAGAAACTGTTTGTTCAGCATTTCATTTCTCTCCCTAATGGGGAGTACTCTCACCTCACTGTGTGGGTGGTATTCTGCGGACATAAGAAGATAGCCCGTAGCGATTCTGAGAGCAGTGTTTTGGCAGGCCTGTATTTTCTTCCAGTGAGTAACCTTTAGGCTTGGCGACCCCGAAGTACACGTAGCATGCAAGCGGCCGGCTTATTGTTTTGTAAATGGTTATGAGCGTCTCTTTGTTTTTACCCCAAGTGCTGCGAGCAAGAGATTTGAGGCTTTTATTACGGCTCTGAATTTTAGGTACAATTGTGGTTGCATGCTAAAATGTAGATCCTGATCGAACGTATTTCATACTTCGAATGCTATTACAGCTAAGGAGTTCACGAGGACTTTTAGGGTGACCTCCGCAGGAGATCATCTATATCCCAACTGTTGTAATTTGACAAAGGATATCCCTGTGCTCTAGCACTACCGGGTATAAAGACAAAACTAAGAAGAAAGCAGCACAAAAATAAAATTAAAAAATTATTTAAATAAAAATAAATCAATAAGAAAATAACTGGAAAAAATCAATGAAAATAAATAAGCACAAGCCAACCGAACATACCAACGACCGAGGGTCCCACTAGCCAACACAACAAGTGTAGATACGAGATACGTAAAAGAACAAGATCCTGTCGATATAAGCGCCAAACCACAGAAACGCGCATGCGCACAAATGGCACGTACATCAAGAACTTGCTGGCTTAGTGAACCTGTGCCAAGATGACAGCAAACCAAAGAACCAGCGAACCAACGAGGCAGCCAGGCATTCAACTAACCAAAATCACTACAAGAATGCTAAATCGAACCAAAAAATCACATGGAGCCGGTACAAACGCACACACTCCCAACCGCAAGTAAGTTGAAAGAAGTGGACAGCATAAAAGGAAGAAAAAAACGAGCTTTCAAAGAGTCACACGTACATGTACAAGTACAAGTGTGCTTGGTAGTGTTTAAAACTGGACTGCAAAGTACCTAACTACTCATACTATACGTCTTGTATTGTACGCCCCAAAGCATAAAACAAGGACCAGTAGCTTGGAAACTCATAAATAAAACATGTGTGGAATAAAAATTGCTTGAATGAGTAAGCAGCGCGCACGCCTGCGCAGAGTTACATAGAGACGTTGTTTGGAGTTTGTGGTAGTGATGCGTATAATCAAAAAACCGGAACGGAAAACCCAATAGTTGAAAGTCCTACAACAGTCAAGTTCGAGCAAGCTCAGTTCTTGAAATCTTTGGTAACGGTTTTTGTTGCACAAACAACAAGACTACCTGGATAGTGATACTGTAACCATGAAAACAGACTACCCACGGAGACGCGACTCACACGGACCCAAGTTAGTTTTGGATATTGTAACAGGTTAAACACTTACTTGTCTAGATTCAACCTCGACATATGTACTTAATGTATGCCCCGCACGCGATGTGGCCCCACATGACACCAACTATCTTTTCAGTTGTTGGGTCATCATCAGCGAATGGAATTGGGAATAGAAAGAATTAAGAAGAAAAATGGAAGATAATGTATAAGAGAATGGGATGGAGAGTGAACACTAGAGAGGGAGTGAGAGTTGGAGTGAGAATGGTATTGGAAGTGGAAGGGGGAGTTGCAGTTGGATTGGAATTGGGAGAGAAAGAGGGAGTCGTAGTGGAATTGGGAGTGGGAGAGGAAGAGGGCGAGGGAGAGGAATGGTTGTGGGTGTGGGAGTAGGAGTGGAAGTGGTAGTAGAAGTGGGAGTTGGAGTGGGATTGGAATCGGGAGAGGAGTTGGAATGGGAGTAGAAATGGTAGTGGGAGAGGGTGTGGGAATGAGAGTTGAAGTGGAATTAGTAGTCGGAGTGGGGGTGGGAGTGAAAATTGAAAGGGGTTTGAGAGTGGGAGGGAGATAAATGGAATGAGGTATGAAGAAAGATAAGAAGAAAAAAGAAGATACAGTAGAACAGAATGGGATAGAGAATGAAGACTGGAGAGCGAGTGGGAGTTGAAGTGTAATGGTATTGGGAGTGGAAAAGGGAGTTGCAGTTGAACTGGAATTGGGAATGGGAGTGAGAGAGGGAGTGGGAGTGGAATTGGGAGTAGGAGAGGCCGAGGGACAAGGAATGGGTGTGAGTGTGGGAGTAGGAGTGGGATTGGTAGTAGGAGTGGGATTGGAATTGGGAGTAGGAGTTGGAATGGGAGTGCAATTGGTAGTGGAAGAGCGTGTGGGAATGAGAGTTGGAATGGAATTGCGAGTCGGAGTGGGGGTGGGAAAATTGAAAGGGGTTTGGGAGTGGAAGGGAGGTAAATGGAATGAAGTATGGAGAAAAATAAGAAGAAACCAGTAAGGAAGGCTAAGTTCGGGTGTAACCGAACATTACATACTCAGCTGAGAGCTTTGGAGACAAAATAAGGGAAAACCACCATTTAGCGAAATGAACCTAGGGAAACCCTGGAATGTGTTTATACGACATAGGTTTCAAATGGAAGGTATTAAAGCGCATTTTAAAAGGGAGTTGGCCTTAGTTCTATAGGTGGACGCCTTTCGAGATATCGACCAAAATGTGGACCAGGGTGACCCAGAGCCTAATCTGTCGGGTACCGCTAATTTATTTATATATGTAATACCACGAATAGTATTCCTGCCAAGATTCCAAGGGCTTTTGATTTCGCCCTGCAGAACTTTTTCATTTTCTTCTACTTAATATGGTAGGTGTCACACCCATTTTACAAAGTTTTTTTCTAAAGTTATATTTTGCGTCAATAAACCAATCCAATTACCATGTTTCATCGCTTTTTTCGTATTTGGTATAGAATTATGGCATTTTTTTCATTTTTCGTAATTTTCAATATCGAAAAAGTGGGCGTGCTCATGATCGGATTTCGGCCAATTTTTTATACCAAGATAAAGTGAGTTCAGATAAAAACGTGAACTAAGTTTAGTAATGATATAACGCTTTTTGCTCAAGTTATCGTGTTAACGGCCGAGCGGAAGGACAGACGGTGGACTGCGTATAAAAACTGGGCATGGCTTCAACCGATTTCGCATATTTTCACAGAAAACAGTTATCGTCATAGAATCTATGCCCTACCAAATTTCACAAGGATTGGTAAATTTTTGTTCGACTTATGGCATTAAAAGTATCCTAGACGAATTAAATGAAAAAGGGCGGAGCCACGCCCATTTTGAAATTTTCTTTTTGTTTTTGTATTTTGTTGCACCATATCATTACTGGAGTTGAATGTTGACATAATTTACTTCTATACTGTAAAGATATTAAATTTTTTGTTAAAATTTGCCTTTAAAATTTTTTTTATAAAGTGGGCGTGTTCGTCATCCGGTTTTGCTAATTTTTACTTATAGTAATAGGAGTAACGTTCCTGCCAAATTTCATCACGATATCTTCAACGACTGCCAAATTACAGCTTGCAAAACTTTTAAATTACCTTCTTTTATTTCTTTAATTTTCCATTTTGCGTCATAAGGTCAACGCACCTACCAAGCTTCATCGCTTTATTCGTTTTTGATAGTGAATTATCGCACTTTTTCGGTTTTTCGAAATTTTCGATATCGAAAAAGTGGGCGTGGTTGTAGTCCGATTTCGTTCATTTTAAATAGCAATCTGAGGTGAGTGCCGAGGAACTTACATACCATTAAGATACCTCAAAATTTACTCAAGTTATCGTGTTTACGGACGGACGGACGGACGGACATGGGTAAATGAATTTCCTTTTTTCGCCCAGATTATTTTGATATATAGCAGTCTATATCTATCTCGATTAGTTTATGCCGTTACGGATTACCGTTATGCGAACAAAGTTAATATACTCTGTGAGCTCTGCTCAGCTGAGTATAAAAAGAAGATAAAGTAGACGAGAATGGTATAGAGAGGAAAGACAGGAACGATCCCTTTTTAAATGAAGGTAAACTAGTTTTCTAGCAGAACGAACTCTGCCGGGTACGCCAGTAATATAATGAACTTAATATATATAAATTTCGTGTCACGTTGTATGTCCGCGATGTACTCCTAAACTATTTAACTGATTGTAATCAAATTTACATACCGTGTACAGTTTGATCCTGAAAGATAGGATAGCGTTCCTGTGAAGTTTCTTTCCGGGAAGTGGGCCACGGACCGACCTATTCGAACACATTCTATTCACAGTTCGATTTGTTTGAAATGTGGTATATAGTAGGTAGTCCTTTGCCTAAATAAGTATTTGCGACATTTTTTTACCGGGAAATGGAGCAGAGACCGACTTGGACTGGGAGTGGGCTGGGACTGGGACTTGAGCTGGAACTGCGACTGGGTTGGGAACAAGGGTTGGAGAAGAGTAAGAAGAACTAGCGAGAAAAGAAGAGAGAAGGAGAAAAAGAAAGAGTTAGACGAAGATAGAGAGATAGGTATAGATGTAGCGAAAAAGAAGTAAGGGAAAAAAAGGAGAGGGAGAAAGAGACGCGGAAAAAGGGAAAGACATAGGGAAGAGTGAATAAAAAGATAATGAAAAGGGTGAGAGAGGGGAAGGGAGAGTAAGAGATAAAAGCTGTTTAAAAGTTAGGCAGATAGACTAAAGCTAGAGCAGGACAACGTCTGCCGGGTTTGCCAGTAATAAATTAAAAATTTAAAGGAATTTATCTTGACATACAGATTAAGGCGAAGTTGGCAACGGTACCCCGGTTCGCTTGGAGTCGAAACCCGATTCTTTAAATACCCGGAACCGCACAGCTTTAAATTGCGGTTTGGCCAACGAACTTCAGGGCTATAAGAAAAATTGGCAGGGATACAATTTAGATATACACATACTAGGTATAAGAACAATGGAGCATTGTAATCCTAAGGCGACAAAGTTCGCATAAAACACACACAACCATATGTACATATTGTATAGTACACACACACAAACATAATATAAAATATACATACAAACCTACAAAACGATAAAGTAAAGCCAACTAATTTGGGACAAATTGTGTGATTTATTATGCGCTGATGAATACCAGATAGATGTTAAAGATTTGCCAGGATGTATTACTTGTATGGGGTCGATGGGATATATGGCTAAAGCGAGCGTGCAAAAAAAACGAATTATATGTGGTGGGATTTATGGTCTTCAAATTTGTATAACTCACTGATGAAGTTATTGTGGTTGTTACTTTTGAAATTTTTTTTTTTTTTGCTCAATTTACTTGTACAAACATTTCCCTATAGTTTGAGAGATTGATTAATTTGTAAGGATTGTTTGAGCAACCGTTTTATTTAAATTTCAAATAAAGTAAATACATTTAGTGGTTCTTCTTTTCCCATCTTCTGCTTCAGATTTTCTTTCTTGCCGCTCTACTTCTCATTTCAACTCAACGGGATATATCAAGTTTAACCATAGTTCGCAAATAACAGTTCTCGAAACCGATATTTTCAAGAAAACTAGAGGATAGCAACCGTTTCGACGAGTAATGGGATTGTTATGGACGGTTCACGGGTGTTGCATACATTTATTTTTGATGTAATATCGGCTTGTTATTTATTTCTCATTGGGCTGTTGGGCGTGCTATTATCGGTGTGGTCTGAACGAGTTAGCGATTTGTTATAGATGATTTATACGCTTGTTATCGATAGCAAACGTTATCGATGAATTGTCGGTTTTATATCGGAAATTTTTGGAAAAAATATCGATGTTTTGGAAAAGTTATCGGATTGTTATCGAAAAAAATATCGATCTGTTATCGAAGAAATATTGGTTTGTTATCTGAAAAATATCTATTTGTTTCGATTAAAAATCGATAACTTTTCGATAAAATACCGATAGCAAATTGAGATTTCTGTTCGATAACAAATCTATATATTTTATTGAAAATATATCGATTTGTTATCTAAACAATATCAATTTGCTTTCGGTAAGCTATCGAAAAAAATAAAACATCGATATTTTTCGTTAACAAGTCCAAATTTTTTGATAACGATCGATATTTATTCGATTAAAAAAGCTATAACTGTTCGTTAAAAACTGATACAAACTGATGACAAATCTATATATTATGTAAAAATATATCGATTTGTTATATAAAATATATCTATTTGTTATCGTAATGTTGCCGAAAAAAACAATGATTTTGTAAACATTGATATTTGCCGACAAGTCGGTATTTTTCCGATAACAGATCGGTAAAAAATTTATAAATTTTTCAAAACAAACTGATACCAAATAAAGATTTCTGTTCGATAACAAATCTATACATTTTATCGAAAAATATCGATTTGATATCGAAAAAATATATATTCTCTATCGAAGTATGTTAACGGAAGGTTACCGAAAAATCTGCGATTTCAAAAATATCGATATTTTTCTATAGCAAGTCGATATTTTTTTTATAACAAATCAATATTTTTTCGATAAAAAATGTATAACAAACAGATATCAAATCGAGATTTTTTCTATAACAAATCCATAAATTTTAAATAATAAACCGATATCGCGTCAATAATTCACCATAATATAACGATAACTCTTCAAAAAGACTTGTTATCGATAACAAGTTGATATCACGTCGATAATATGCCGATGACAATAATAACAACCCCATTACTTTTTATATTAACAAATAAATTTATGCGAACCCTGCTAAATGATTCCAAAACAGTTGCTAATTTAATCGAAAAATTATCTTGAAATGGCTCCGTAATGATCTCTACATGATGCCATAACGATCGCAAAATAGTACAGACATAATCCCAAAATAGTCCCGAAATGTCCCCAGTTGCTAAAAATCATCTCCAAATAGAACCAAAAAAAGTCCGAAAAAGTCCAAAATTATCCCGAAGTTATCTTAAAATAGTCCCGGAAAGATCCCAACATTACTACAAAAAATTTCAAAAA
Source organism: Eurosta solidaginis (assembly GCF_040869045.1). Classification (NCBI taxonomy): domain Eukaryota; kingdom Metazoa; phylum Arthropoda; class Insecta; order Diptera; family Tephritidae; genus Eurosta; species Eurosta solidaginis. The sequence goes on from NC_090321.1 coordinate 60,805,731, forward strand.
AAATTTTAAAAAATTCAAAAACTAATATATCTCACTGAGAAAAGCCTTTGTTATCTTGAATAACGATTGTTATCCGTGATGAGCCGAATTGTTTTTTTTTGTTTAACCGTTAAATGCAATGAATATAACAGGATTCGTTCCTTGACACCAGCACTGGTTGTAGTCATTGGGGACTCGAAACACCGATCAACCAAATATATGTAACACCATTAGCAAAATCTAAATATATTTCTTCGATTATGTAATTTTATACATTCATTACCAAATCAAGCAAAAATGAACTCATTCACTTGGCATGAGCTCAGCCAACTTGCTATGAATGGAATAAAAATATCATACATTTTTAATTTCATTTAAAGCAACACAAATCAACCGAAATTAGTATAAGCAATGATGACTAAACAAAGCTAATCGAAAAACAGGTTCAATAGTTCAAGATTGATTTCCTTTATTGAATTTATTATTTACGAGCAATTCTCCACACAATTTTGATTTATCAGAAGATCGCAGCGATCCTACCGAAACTCTAGTGTGGTTTTCGGGATAGATTTAGATACGGACTGCTTTCAACGTCCAAATTTACGTTAAGTACTTAAAAAACTAAAAGCAAACGGGACAAGAAAAGTTTGTGAACTCTACCGCGAGTTGAAAAGGGAAGCGAGCCGCCTTTACAGGAAGAAAAAATCAGAGAGTTAAAGGCGAGATTGGGAGGAGCTTGAGCTGCTAGCCATCAGGAATAAGGCCCTCAATTTTTTCCAACAAATTTAGTGCAAATAGAAGTTTTTAAGCACGAAGCAAACTCATGTAAAAATGAGAACTGCGGCCTAGTAACCGATATCCCGAAAGTGTTTAGACTAGAAAGGGAACAGTTCTCTGTGATTCTTCATGGACAGAGCGATGATACACCCTGAGAAGATGGTGGACTTGAGCCCGAATTGATGATTATGAAACAAATGCTCCCCAACCCGAATATGATGAAGTGAGAATAACAACAATCATACTAAAAACAGAAAACCCGCCAGCTTTTATGGACTATTCAAATACGATAGTGAGGAGTTGGTTAGGCGCATGAATCAACTTCTATGCAAAACATGATGGGACAAGTGCATTTCCGACTATTGTAATCAAAGTGCTCTTTTACCAATCCTCAATAAGGGGTATCCTGTAAGCTGTACTAACTATCGCGAAATCAGTCTTCTTAATATCGCATGTAAGGTCCTATCAAGCGTATTGTGCGAATGATTGAAGCCCACCGTGAATCGGTGATTGGTCCTCACAGTGCGGCTTCAGACCTAGTAAATATACTATCGACCAGATTTTCATTATTGCGCCAAATCTTGGAAAAAAACCCGAGGAAAAAGAATTGCCAGACATCACCACTCCGTCGATTTTAAAGCCGCCTTTGACAGTACGAAAAGGAGCTGCCTATATGCCGCTATGCATGAATTTGATCTCCCCGCTAAACAAACTTTTACAGTTATGAAAAATGACGTTTAGCAACACTATCAGCTCAGTCAGAATTGGGAGGGACCTATCCGAGCCATTCAAACCTAAACGAGGTTTCATACGGGGGACACTTTATCGTGGGTTTCTTTAATATGGCCGCTATGGAAAAATATTCTATAATTGCCGTGCCGTAAGTACTGGTTACTTCAAACTGGAAAGAGAAGCGGAAAATTTCGGTTCAATGGTTTCGTGCAGAAGCATGGACCATGACAAGATCAGATGAGGCGGCTCTGAGAGTGTTCGAGAGGAAAGTTCTTCGGAAGATTTATAGTCCTGTCCATGATGCTGACGAAGAGTATCAGAGGAAGTTTACTGATAAATTTTATGATCTTTATGCAGCTATAAAAATAAGGCAACGAATAAAAGCCCAAATACTTCGCTGGCTAGGTCATGTTATGGACGAAGAGGCTCACAAAATATTTCAATCAGCAGCCGTATTTGAAAGCATATGAAGGGGGAGACCTTCACCGAGTTGGGAGAGGCAGATGGTGGAAGACTTGTTCTCCCTTAGTGCACCAAATTGGCGTCAATTATCGCGAAACAGAAATAGCTGGCGTGACTTGCCTAGGCGATTAAGCGCCAATTAATGAGAACAATTAAGAAAAACATCCGACCCCAATTTCCAGGCTGTGTTTTCAACGCGATCGTATAGTGTCAAAAGAGCTGCATATCCTTCCAAATTCATTTTGCCAAGAGAGAAGGTTTTCAATAAAACTTTAGGCGTAGTTCCCTCCGGTCTGCAGGAAAGTTTTAAAATGAGAATATCTATGAATCTACCGGCCGAACCTCAAGTAATACATGCATGAGTTAAAGAGAATTGTGCAAACCTATAAAAAAACAACAATCATTTGAATGGCTCTATCACCAGTATGAATAATTAATATACGCCTGCAATGAAAACGTAGAACAAAAGAGTAATTGGCAAGAGACTCTCTATCTCCAGACCAATTTCTTCTCTGACAAGCGTCGGTGAGCTCCCAAACATAAACACTAAAGTCATTATTTATAGTAAATACAAGGAAGTCCTGATCACCTGTTTTTGTTTCAGTGCTCATGTACTTATTGTGAACAATGAAGACGTAACTGTCGACTAGCAGCAGTCCGCAAACTATCGTGTTTCTGTCTTTGCACTTCTTTCATCGACTGAACTGCAGCCAGATCTTGATTTACATCTACATATGTGTACCTTTAGTGCTGTCTCGGCTTTCCGAGATAGTCGGGCTAGTACCATAATAACGCTTGTTACCGGAACGTACCGGATCTGCATTCGGCAAAACATCGATAATAGTGGAGGCACACACTTTTTTTTTTTTTTTAATGGACGTTGTGGCAGCGCGCTGCCCTCAAGTGGCCCAATGAAACCAGGCTAATCCTGTTCACCCGATCGATTTATATATATATATAATAACTTTTATTTTTTATTTTTTTTATTTTGCCGAGTCTTTGATGGGCAGCGATTTGTCAAGCGTCACGATCTGAGACTGCTCAGCTACAGAAGAAATTTCATCAGCCAAGCGTAATACTTAAAGAGAACAGAAGCAAACGTATTATACATTAATTTAGAGAGGTGAGAACAATCTTTTTTATAGAAAAAAGAGAGTCCGAGCTATCAAATGTGTTTGAGTGAGAGTTATAATTATGGCATAAACGCCGAAAAGGTTAATTTTGTTCGAAATTCGTTCTACATTGCTTCAGCAGAAGAGGTTTGAAGTGTCTCGATGTCCGAGAGGGAACGCAAAAGTTCACTTCATTCAGAAGGAATTGGCTCGAAATTGATCCATTTAAAAGTTTTGTCATAAATATTACACCAAGCATTTCCCTTCGACTAGCAAGAGTTGGAAGATTGATAAGCTTTAATCGATTAGTATAAGGTGGAAGATTGGAAATTTCTTAAGGCAAATAGTAAAAATTGTTTTTGTATTGATTCGAGACTGTCTGCATGGACTTGATAATGCGGATTCCAAATTATCGAGCCGTATTCTAATATTGGCCTAACTAATGTTGTAAAAAGTGCTTTAGTTATGTAAGGGTCGTTAAATTCTTTTGACCACCGTTTAACAAATGCAAAAACACCTTTGCCTTTATTCACTGTAGCATTAATATGAAGATTCAAACTAAGTTTGGAATCCATCATGACTCCCAAGTCAATCAAATTATTTACAGTTTCTAGACTATAGTTGTTAATTGTATATGAAGCTGGTGGCGAAACTCTCCGAGAAAAACACACGAATTTACATTTTTTGAGATTGAGCGGCATATAATTTACATTGCACCAGGTAACCAAGTGATTGAAATCCATTTGAAGCAAGGAATGTTCCTCAACCGAGGCACATGATTTGAAAAGTTTTACATCGTCTGCGTACATCAAGATTTTTGAGTATTTAATTGTACCAGATATATCGTTTATGAACAACAAGAACAGAATCGGACCAAGATGGATGCCCTGAGGAACACCAGAAGAAACATTTATGACCCCAGAAAGTTTATTTGTAAATATTACTTTTTGCGTACGATAACCAAGATACGAAGAAATCCAACATATAAGACGGGGTTGAAAACCGAGTTGACTGAACTTATGAATAAGTAATGGGTGTGATACTTTGTCGAAAGCTTTACTGAAATCGGTGTAAATTACATCAGTGTGAAGGCCTTTTCTAAATCCATTAGAAACGTGGGTGGTAAATTCTAGTAAATTGGTGATAGGTGATTTGCCCTTACAGAACCCATGCTGCGAGCTTGCAATTATGGGGGAAATAGAGAATGTTAGGTGGTGGGTAACAATAGCCTCAAATAACTTTGGGATAGCGGATAACTTTGCTATGCCCCGGTAGTTCTATTGAAGACCTGCTTCCATTTTTATGAAGCGGAATAAGAAAAGATTCCTTCCATATTGTTGGGAAAACGCCATAAATTAAAGATAAATTAAATAAATCTGTTAGCGGCTGATAGATGTTTGCAGCACATTTTTTAAGAAAGTGTGTCGGGATCCTGTCGGGGCCGTATGAATATGATACTTATAAAGTTTTTAAATAAGATAATACATCTTCTGAAGATATAAATGGAGCTCTGATTGAATAACATGAATCAATATGGTATGTATTCATTAGGTGAAACGTTGGTCTCAATAGAGTAATTTGATTTGAAAAATTCCGCAAAGAAGTCGGCGATCTCTTGATCATCGCTGGAAATATTAACTTGGAATTTCATGGATGATGGAAACCCTTTCACCCTGCGTTTAGAGTTTACGAATCCGTAAAATGCCTTCGGGTTGCAAGTTATATTTCTTTTCAATTTACAAAGATAAGCTTTGTAACACTTTTTGTTCAATTGAAAATACTTGCAGCGTAGAATCGAGTACTGTAAGTAATGGTTATGTAAACCCGTCTTTTTGAACGAACAACTTGAAAGATCGAGACTTTTTATTCTTTAAAATTTTCAGCTCTTTAGTGAACCATACTTGGCTTGTATCGGAATGTACACAAATCCGCTTAGGTACGTATTTTTCAAAAAGACAGTAAATGGTATTGTAAAAGTGAGAAACGCTTTGCTCCACATCAGCATTAAATATTGGCCACACTATTTGAGATAGATCACGATTTAATTTTTTAAAATTGGCCTTCGCAAAGTCGAAGCGATAACTGGAGTTGTATGGTTTATTTCCGCTGTTACAAGCATAATTTACAACTTCGTTAACTATTTTGAGGGAAGGGTGGTAAGCATCTTCAGGTTCAATAATGGGTTCGCATCGACTAATGGAATATTTAGATTCATCATCCACAAAGGCTAAATCTAACAGTCTTCCGAATTTATTCGATTGGATGTTGATTTGTTGAAGGTACAGCTCAGACATTCCGTCTAGAAATTCATTGTTGGAAGACTTTGACGAAACTGGTACGATATTAAAGTCAGAGATGCACCATGATATGTGTGGCACATTGAAGTCACCGAAGACAATAATGGAATCGGAAGGCTTTAGCATCGAATTAACAGTTCTTAGCAAGGAAATGTGATGCATATAAACGGACAGTTCAGAAGATGGCGGGATATAACAGATGGCCAAATAAATGTGGATATTTGCTAGTTGTGTGCGTATGCACAAGAACTCAGTTGTATCGGTGGCGGTTACGGAAATCTCTTCAGATGGTATTGAAGAGTGTACAGCAAGCAGAACTCCACCTCCAACCCTGTTCAGGCGGTCATTTCGATATATTTGGTAGTCATTACAGAGGATCTCTGAGTTAAAAACATGAGGTTTCAGCCAGGGTTCGGTTAAAGCAATTATATCGTAGCTTGAGTTAAATGATTTTAAAAACAGTTCTGTTAACTTGGTGTATAAGCCTCTAACATTTTGGTAAAGTATATCTAAAGCAGATTTTTATGGTACTAATTTTATGCCCAACAATTTCTTAAGTGTAGATAAAGTTATGCACTTAGCAGTCCATATATATTTCAAGTGCATATGTATATGCATGTAAAAATACGACATAGCTAATAACACATTTCCGTCAACATTACAATGACAGTGGCTGTTGATATGGCAGAGATTACTGTGGCACGATACTCATAAGAACAATGTAGTGAGCGCCGTGAGCGTAAGTTTCTCAGTAAAATTAGCTGATGCATTTGCATGATATTTACAGTTGCTCGCTGTTAAAATTACCAATGAAAGCCGTTATTTCAACAGAAAAATCATCTAGATGGATTGAGGATCTGTCTTTTTTACAGAATATTTACAATTTGAGCCAAACGTTTTTTCTTCTACTGAAGCAACTAAACAAATCGGTTTTCTTGATAAAACATACTCGGTTGAATTAACCATAATGCAAGCAATTTTACTTAATGTCTTTTAAAACAACAAATCTAATTTGTTGATTTTATAGCTTCATTTTTATCGATTTAAAAAAAAACTTAATTAAGTAAGTAAATATTCATTCAAATCATAAAATATATAAAATTGTGTGACAAAATTGCCATTCATGTTTTTTTTTTTTCAACATTTTTTCCATTTCAATCTCATATTAAGATTAAAAAATATTTTAATTGGTCAAGAAATGCCAATTATCAACAAAAATGTCATTAATTAACAAAAATTCATTTGCTTGTTCGCGAAATGGAAAAATTGGTTGGTGCATGGAGAGAAGAAAAAAGAAGAATTCAGCTAAAAAAAAATATATAAGTTTTTATTTGTAGATAATTGCACAAGAAAAAATCCCTTTTTTTTATTTATTTAAAATATTTTTTGTTAGAAACTTTAATTAAAAGACGAAACATTAAAAATAAAAATTCCATGAAAAACTAAATGAAATGTTAATCGCTAAGAAGTAGAACGCCGCAATGTGTAGCTACATAAAGTTACCACTTTGGTACATTTAAGCCAAAAATGATGCTATTTGTTAGGGTTTGGTTAGCTGAGTTCGATTCGCGTTCCATGGAGCCCAGCAGATAAAGAAAAAGCGGTACTCATAACGGATATTGTCAACAGTAATTTCGAAAGGTGGCTGCTCTATTGATAAGTGTTGCCAAAGGTTTGGAAAAGTAGAGACATTATTGAAGACATTTTAGCTTGAGCGTTTCTTGAAATTTAAGAAACCGTTCTTCATCTTTTCGATCCATTTTTATAATGAATTTTGGTCTCGAAAAAGGAATGTGTACTAGGGCTACTCTAGTTAAAAATTCATTCATACGAAGTACAGACTATTTTGTCTCGGCTTCACATAGGTTAGTTTGAACTGAACGGTCCATGAGGACCTCACATAGACTGAATAAGTCCGTAGTGTTACCAGAAGTTTATTTTAACGACCAAACTGAAAACCCCTATCAAAAACCAGGACCTATGTTATAAAATAACTCCGTCCTCTTGGCAAATACTAGAAGCTTTCTAGGACTTGAGCCACTTGCTGCTTCTAGATCTGACAGCTGGATCACTCCTAATAGTTGGAGTCTTAGCCTGTCAAGCGCAGGGCATGAGCATAAAACGTGATCGATCGTTTCCTCCTCCAACCCGCACTTCCTACATCTGCTATCACTGACCAAGCCTAATTTAAATGCATGTGACGCCAGAAGGCAGTGTCCAGTCAGAATACCCGTCATGAGTCTACAGTTCTCTTCTTTTAATGATAGAAGCATCTTTTTTAGTCTAAGGTTGTAAGACCTACACATGATCTTCGACACTTTACAGCCCCGCGCTTAAACCCACGCCTTTCCCGCTTGGTCGATCATGTGTACCTCTCGCCTTCTCTTAATCTCGCCCAATCTCATTGTCTTCATTTAAGTAGTGTAATTTCTTGTTCGATCAGTACGGATTTCCAGCCCTTGAAGATCCACTAAGCTTGGTGGATTAAAGCGGACGGAGGATGAAGCGAAAATTCTAAAGACTACAGACCCACAAGCCTTACCGTCTTCAAACTGGAAAGGCTGTTAGATATCCACATATGGACGAACCTAGAGGGACTTAAGCTTTTTATGGCACAATGTTCGTACATGAATACTGAATGTAGAAATCAGTACGATTAACAACGCGCTCGGCATAAACAGCCATATCTCCCCATAGACGCAATTGAAACTGCAAAATAAGGCAATACAAGCTACAAATGGGTTCAGGAACAACAGCGCGTTTCCCTGGTAAGTCTGTTTTCTTTAACTCCGTGTTTCGGTTACAGGACTCTTAGAACGTGGTTGGCTGGAAATTTAGCGGCATACGACTTTGTCGACGCTTCTTGGATGAGCCTAAGGGCTTCTTTATACTCATCTGGTTCAAATGGCTAGATTCTAGTGTGCCGCATTTCTGCATAGAGCTGTTCTGTCACCGTTTCTGTGGGTCGTCGCACTGAACCAGACTTTACAAAAGCTATGTTAAACTGAAGTGAAAGTATTCGCAAAAGCAGGCGATGTCGTAATCGCTTCATCAGTTTCTTTTCCTTCAACATAAGGCGAAATACTAGAGGTGGACGCTTCGGAGGCTACTCGTCCTTCTGGCCTAAATTTAAACCCAAGTAAGACGGAGTTAATAAAGTCTACTAACAAGAAAACGCTACTGCTCTCTCACTCTCCTCGAGCATTAAGTATGGACTGCAGAATGTGGGATCAAAAATGCAAACTCGGTATGTATACCTAAGGCTGTCATCAGACCCATAGTAACGTCTGAGGCAATAATTTAATGGTCAGCCTTGGACAAACAATACGACATCAAAAACATGCATATGGTGCAGCGGGCAGCCTTCAGACGCACTAAACATGCTCCTTAACCAGTTATTTTCACATAGGTGAAACTGAAACTTGCTGGACTTTGTGAGTCTGTGGCAGTATGTTCACAGTGATATCCTCAGTGGATTCCTAGTTACAAGATAATTGAAGGTAACGAGATGGCAGACAGACTTGAAAAGGCCGGGGCGTTGTTGGACGCTGCAGAGGTGGTCGAGATGCAACTGTTACTCCTTGGACACCTGCAAAACAAACATGATATAGAATATATATAATTACTACCTCAATCAAGAGACACTGGCCGCTACGTCTGATTGCTGAGAGAATGGAGATCCCTTTCAATAGCATTTTCCGGAGTTACGGCGAGGAGGACTTACATAGGGGGTTCCGATAAGAATACCTTCTTGGCCGGAGCATAATTCATTCTCATAACATTTCCTAACCTGCGTAGCTGCTTTGTTTTAATTCGCCTAACTATTCATCGTTACTCGCTGTCGCCAACGCGTAGCTGGCCGTAAATCTTTCGAACAACTTTTCAATCGAACGCTTATTTGATGTTGTCAGCGGTCATAATTCAGCACCATAAAGCAGGACGAGGACGGTAAGTGACTTGAAGAGCATTATCTGTGCCTTGCACTACCTGCACTAATGCTCAGCTCTATCACACATTAGATTTCAAACTCTGGGGAGTTATGTATTATCGGAACTTCCGGAAGTTCACAGCAAGTTCATCGATCGACCCAAATAGCTCGAAACTGTTCCCTTGCACCTCCATTTCCCCTTTTTCTTTCTATTTAGTTTTTCTTTATTCTTCTCCTGCTTGCCGTTGTGATCACCCCCAGCGTTGCCAAGTCGTAGAACTACCATCACAACCCTCGTAAGAATATATTTATTTACTCGCCTAAGTGCTCTCTTGGAAAATTAAAAATAAAACAAGTAAGGAAGAGTAAGTTCGGGTGTAACCGAACATTACATACTCAGCTGAGAGCTTTGGAGACAAATGTTGGATTTGAATGTTGACATAATTTACTTATATACTGAAAAATATTAAATTTTTTGTTAAAATTTTACTATTTTTTTTTTGCTAATTTTTATTTAGAACGCATATAGTTATAGGAGTAACGTTCATGCCAAATTTCATCATGATATCTTCAACGACTGCCAAATTACAGCTCGCAAAACTTTTAAATTACTTTCTTTTAAAAGTTGGCGGTGCCACGCCCATTGGCCAAAATTTTACTAATTTTCTATTCTGCGTTAAAAGGTCAACCCACCTACCAAGTTTCATCGCTTTATCCGTCTTTGGTAATGAATTATCGCACCTTTTCGGTTTTTCGAAATTTTCGGTATCGAAAAAGTGGGCGTGGTTATAGTCCGATTTCGTTCATTTTAAATAGCAATCTGAGGTGAGTGCCGAGGAACTTACATACCATTAAGATACCTCAAAATTTACTCAAGTTATCGTATTTACGGACAGACGGACGGACGGACATGGCTAAATTAATTTCTTTTTTCGCCTAGATCATTTTGATATATAGAAGTCTATATGTATCTCGATTAGTTTATGCCGTTACGAGGTACCGTTACGCGAATAAAATTAATATACTCTGTGAGCCCTGCTCAGCTGAGTATAAAAATAAAAACTACAACTATAATTTGTATTCGTCACTCCCAAGTGTGTGGCGGTACTCTGCATAGCATGTAACACCTACGCATTTTCAAAGCAGCCGAACTACAAGAATTACAAAAAAATCTAAACCTAAATGTTGTGTCTGTTGCAATTTGAGCCTTCACTGAATGCTTGTCACAGACTTTTATCTTTGATGCTCTTATTTTTGCTCTTATGACCTGACAGAATGCAGCATCTTGCCACATTACCGCAGATGCTATTGTTGTTGTTGTATTTTCTAGTGCTTTACTTTTCATTTGTTCGTGTCGTTGTTGTTGACGTTTCAAATTGTCCGGGCTGGAAAGTGTTATGTCTCCGAAGATAAAAAAAAACATTTAAGAATAAAATATGTGGCATATTCAATTGTAAGTAAGCGGTATGAATACATATTGATGTGTGTGTGTTTGTTGTTGTTGATGGAAAACTATTTCACTTGGAAAATTGCCATGTAAGTACGCACTTAACACACGCACAACAGCCAGAAAATTCGATTCAAATTTGCAGCATTCATTCCATCCTGTTTTTTATACTTCAAGTTCTATTATTAAAATTTGTTGTTTTTGCTGAGAGGCTATTGTTTTTGCTGCGGAAATTGTTGTTGTATGCTTACGTTTTTTTTTTTTTGCTTTGTTTTTGTTGTTTTAGAATACGGAAATATTTGAGGACATTTTTTCATTCAGCTCTGAATCTAATGATTCAAGCGGCTTGTTCATTGGAAAACGGTTTCGACTGTATTGGTTAGGGGAATTCAAAAATATCGACGGTAAAGTTCCGAAGATCCGAAGCTTCGAGGGGTCAAAACAATTGTTTTCGCGGTAATGGGGCTAGTAACAGAAGGTGCTAGTACCAAAGCATGCCGGATTCTTACCCGGCAAAGGACTGCTCATATCCGAAACGTTCATGGAGGATTTTAATGCTGAGAGTGGAAAACCGGGGCCGAATCGTAACATACGATCCGTGATCGAATGCGGTTTTTTTTAAATGGTGTATGGGATTATTGAAATATATGAACTAGGGACAACGTGTACTCACCAGATCAATAACATATTATTATTTTTTTAAATAGTTGGATAGCCTAATTTTTATCACGTGAGTGAAAATAGTTTTCGTTCCGTGATCGTATGTTACGATACCATAGCTGGTAGCCATTTATTCTGCTGATAGCTGGTCCAACTAATTTTAGCCAATCTTATCCTCCCTGACGAAACTCTGATCTTTACAGGCTGAGGAAAAAGCATTCCATTCAAACGAACATCCTCAGATGCTACGAAAAATCCGTTCGAACACAATTATCCAATGATACTTTAATAATCGGAGAGACTATTTTAAAATAAAAATTTTGCTTCTGTTGCATTTATTTATTTTATTTCAGACCTGTTAAATTTCCATTAACATTAATAATCATTAATTTCGTTTCCCTTTTTAATTTAAATGATTAATAATTTTTTGAACAGCATCTAGCAATTAATAATTAATTAATTAAAAAAATAATTAAAAATAATCATGATTATTGGCCATTAAAAAAATAATAAAAAATAATTAAAAAATATATCCATTGTTTTAAATTAAAGACAATCATATGATTAAGAACAATTAAGTAATTATAAATAATCAAACAATTAAAATTGATCAAAAAATTTAAATTCATCAAACAATTAATAATTAAATTTAATTATTTGATTAATTTCAATTATTTAATTATTTTTAATTATATAATTATTTCCAATTATATGATTATTTTGAATTATTAACGTGAAAGAGAAAATGTTTGAAGTAAGAAATAAGTGGCTGAAACCAAATGTACTATTGTATGTACATACTTGTGCTAACTCAAGAAATATAAGATACATATTTATTCTTACTGATATTGTCAAGGGTCGCTGCTTTTTGTGAAAACTTTTAAAAACCAAATTGGAGAGCGTAAATTTTGGCTTATTACACCACAGACGTACGTATATATCTGTTTAAATTTGTTTACCATTCAATAAGCCTACACATTATGAATTATTTGCAGAAAAAACTTATGTCGAAAGCATGGTTGGAGAAGAAAATACGGTGGATTTCTCTGCGGACCACGATATTCGTGATCCGACTTATTTACCAAAACGGATCAAAAGAAAAAGCAAGCTCGAAAGCTCCGCATCAACTTCAAACAAATCGTCCTGTAATTTGATATTCGGGTATTCACAATTATATATCTGTATAATGCAGTCCATAGCACAAGCTCTTAATTTTTTGCAAGGGGAAGGAAACGTTTTGTGCGAATATTTGCTTCCAGTGCGCATGACACTAAGCAACAAACTAAAGAAACTTAGTAAAAGAAACGATAAATTTTTAAGCTTTATTTCGGAAAAATTAGAAGCGCAGTTAAGGCAACGTTTCAATATTTTCTTTTCTTTAGCTCCCGAAGCAAATATTGCAATATCTGCTTCTGTTTTAACACCAGATGTTAAAGTCAACTGGCTCAAGGTGTTGCAGAAGACAAACGGTGATTTTCTGGAAGATGTTATATACGAAAGAGTTGTATCAACCATATGCTTGTATCACCAACAGTGCAAACGTTTATTTGAAGTCGACGGTACGAACACTAACCACACGTCATTGCGATCGAAATACTTCCATTTCGAGGATGATGGTAAATAACTTTGTTTACATTCAAAAATTATTCAAAAAATAATGAAGGTTAATTGTATATAATGAAAATGACCCAAGTGCTGCGCATGTTTCACCTTGTAAAGAAACTTTGAGGATCCTTGTTCAAAGTCAACTTTACAGCTACCTACGCGATTGTTCCATAGATGCGGAAATTTGAAAAACCCACCAAATACTGAAAGAAGCGCCAATATTATTTAACACTCTACTGCCGTCGTCTGCCCCAGTTGAGAGGCTTTTCACTTTCGCAGGCGTTATAAATTTTCCAAGGCTTCAATATTTGATAGAACAGCGCTTAATCTTTTTTAACACGCTTATACAAGCTTTACTTGTTTGTGTATATGTAGTCCCCTTCCTTGTACCTAATAATAAAAAAAATAGTACCCGTATATCGTGTAATATCGTGTAATTAGTTGGTATTTAATAAAACAATGTACTCTTTCCCTTGTTTGTTATTCTTATGTATCTATGTATTTCTTTAACGTTACTATACTGTCCGTTCAGAGATAAATATCTTTGTAATATTTTCTTTACTTTGTTGAAAAACACATAAATAATTAAAATTAATCAAAAATAATCATTTAATTGTATTAATCATGTAATTTAAATAATCAAAATTAATTGACATTAGTCAAATAATTATATTAATTATGTAATTAAAAATAGTCAAAATTAATTAAAACAATCAAATAATTATGTTTATCATTCCATAAGACAAACGAAAAATGAATTAAAAATAATCAACATTGTTTGTATTAATTATGCAGCTAAAAATAATTAATTAATTAACAATTGGCTGAGGAAAACTCATTATAATTAATAATCATTAAAATTTGTAATCATTATTTAACAGGTCTGTTTTATTTTAATTTTCATTTGTTTTATTTTGTTTTTATGTTTTTTTATTATTATAAATTTTTTTTTTCTTCTGATTCACTTCATTAAATTTTTTTTTTTTTTATTCTGATTTATTATTATTTTTGGGTTTTATTTTGATGTATTTTATTTTTTTATTTTTTTTTAGTGTACATCATCCTATTATTATAATGATTACTTTTATTTTCTCTTATTTTACTCTATGTTTTTGTGATATTTTTTTTATTTTATTTTGGTTTACTTAACTCTATTCTTTTTTATTTTATTATTTTTTTATTCCACATCATTTAATCTTTTTTATTTAACTTAATTTTAATTTATAATTTATTTAATAATTTGGGAAAAATTTAAACAACGTGACATCAGGACGGACAAGGCGACAGCTGTTTCGATTATACCTTGTACATCTCTTCAAAGCCTTTTCTCCCGGGAGTTGGAGTCGAACCCGCACTCCTACGATAGTTGAAATGGTTACAAACGCATTCAGCTACGTCATGCCTTAGTTGTTGTAAAGTTTTTTCCCAATTGCCTTCTTTTGCATATTTTAATCTTTTTACACATTGCATACTTCGTATGCAATTATGTGTTAAAGCTATGCTTGGTACGGCGGTTTTCAAAGAAACTTTGGTATTGTTGCTGTTTTTGTTCTATTTATAGAACTACAACGAATGAACCAATTTTGTCTGTTTGTATGACTTAATCGGGGATTGCCCGTACTGCTTTTCTTAAATGTATGAAAACATTTATTTGAAGCAATTTTTAATTTTATAATTTATTTAATAATTTTAGTTATTTTATTATATTTTATTTCACAATTTTTATTTTATTATATTTTATTTTTTTATTTTTACATTTTAATTTATTTCACTTCATTCATTATTCTTTTATTTAATTTCCTTTTAATTTATTTTATTTCACTTTATTTTATTTTAGTTGATTTTTATTTTGCTTTATTTTAGTTTATTTTATTTTATTTCACTTTATTTAATCTTTTTTATTTAACTTAATTTTAATTTATTTTATTATATTTTATTTCACAATTTTATTTTATTATATTTTATTTTTTTATTATTATATTTTAATTTATTTCACTTCATTTATTATTCTTTTATTTAATTTCCTTTTAATTTATTTTATTTCACTTTATTTTATTTTAGTTGATTGTTTTAGTTGATTTTTATTTTGCTTTATTTTAGTTTATTTTATTTTAGTTCACTTTATTACATTTAATTTTATTCTATTCTATTAAGATTATTATTCCACACAGTTAGGATAAAAACATGGAATTAGTATGTACCTAATGGTGTATAAAGGAATAGCAACAAAAAGGCAATACTTAGAGACCAATTGCAAAAGCGAGCAGCGGGGAATTCATATGGCTGAGTGGTTAAAGGCCTTTAACCAGTGTAAGGTATGGATGTTGGAGATTTCGAGTTCAATACTCAGCTCCCGAAAAGCTAGTTGATGAGGAAGTGAAATTCAGAAACATGTCCTAGTAACCATCGCCTTTTGCAAATATATTCTCTAAAATCAATAAAAAAAAACAATTGCATAAAGCAATATGAGCATGTCTCGCTTATTAAATATAGTTATTATATTTTATTTTAAAATATTTTATTTTATTTGATTTCATTTTTTTTAATTTTAATTTATATTTATTAAATTTTGTTTTACTTTATATTATTTTATTTTCATTAACTTTATTTTATTTTTTTATTTTATTTTATTATTTTACAAAAAATACGTTTTGTTTTATTTTGTTTTGTTTTATTTTATTATTTTATTTTAATTTATATTTTATTGTATTTTGTTTTATTTTCTCCTATTTTATTTTATTTTATCTATTTTATTTTTTTTTATTTTATAACTTTTTTTATTTCATTTTATTTTATTTTTTTTTTATTTCATTTTTATAAACTTATATTATTTTATTTTCTTTAACTTTATTTTATTTTATTATTTTAAAATTTTTTATTTTGTTTTATTTGATTATTTAATTTTAATTTATATTTTATTGTATTTTGTGTTTTTTCTCCCATTTTCTTCTATTTTATTTTATTTAATTTTATCTATTTCTTTTTTTTCTTTTGTTAGTTTTATTATATTTTCCTTTGGGCCTGAAAAATGTTAGGAATAAAAAAATAAAAACACCAATAAAAACTAAATAAAATGAAATAATAAAAACATTTCGTACATATGTAGTTCACAAGACTGTCATGTTCGTTGTAAATTATATGTAGATGTGTTTTACTATGTATATAAGATTCGATTCAAATATGGCACATTTTCAAAAAAAAAAAATGAGTATAATTTCCAACATAACCACAAAGCTACAGCAACCGAAAAACCGTGTGATTCTTGCGGTCGGATACATCAAAACGGTCATAAAAATTTATTTTTGTTTAAATTTTCAATTTGAAATAAAGCAAAATAAAAAAGTAATAACTAAAACAACAAAAGAGCACAAACCAATGACAGAAAATAAAGGTACTTAAAAAAAGTTATGAGCGAATTTTATGACGTTGTAGCGCCAGATTTTTAATTTTCACAGAAGAAACGGGGAGTTTTTTATAGCAAGGAATATGAAAACCAGCGCTTTACAAGATATCAAATTGAGAGATTTTTTTAACTTTTCAGGATTCTGGTAGTCCATGTATTTACTCAATGCATGTATGTATGTATGTATGTATGCATTGATGTATATGAAAGTATGTACCTTTATGTGTGGGTGTGTTGACATACGTGCACCATGTTAATGACACCGGCATGTTGACAACACCTGAATGCATTGCTCATATTGACATAGCATATACATTAGGGTGCTTCGTTTAAATAAAAAACATATTTTTTCAGTCTCACCACTTTAAACGGAAAAACAAATTTCGAAAATGTCACATATTCATAGAATATTTAGCGTCCGATTGAACACATCGCTTAGATTGACATATTTTATTAGGGTGATTCGTATAAATAAAAAAAATATTGTTTCCATTCTTTCCTCTCCCAAATTGGATCAGGCCCAAGTTAGGTGGGGTGACCCTACAGGAGAAACCTTGCACAAATTATCTAGGAATCATCCTAGACAGTAAGCTGTCATGGAAGCTCAACGTGGAGGAGAGGGTGAAGAAGGCTTCAACGGCACTTTATGCATGTTAAAGAATCCTGGGGTATACGGGGGGCTTATTGCCCTCTCTTACTCTTTGGGTTTTTACAGCGATTGTAAGCTCTATCCTACACTATGGAGTTCTTGTTTGGTGGAAAGCCACACAAAAAACAACCTACCTCAAAAAATTAGAGTGGTATGCAGACTATCACTGCTTGGCATTACGGCAGCCCTGAAAACAACCCCGACAGCTGCACTGTATGCCATTCTGCACATTCCACCTGTAGACCTGGTAGCAAAGAACATAGCGTTAACAACTGCAACCAGTCTCGGTGCCTCGGGGCAGCTTGAGCGCCGACCATACGGCCATAGTAGTATAGAGTCATCAATCACAAGACGAACAGACTACCTGACTCCCTATCTGCGCTTCGAGGGCGATCTTAAGGCCACAATAGAGGTGGACGGTTGGCGCAAGGGTCTCAAATGGCAGACGAGGCGATACATGTGTACATAGATGGTTCCAAAGTAGTGGAAGGAGTAGGGTCTGCGGTATACTGTGCTGATCCGGAAATAAACAGATCCTACAGGCTGCCGGATTACTGTAGCGTTTTTCAAGTGGAAATAGTAGCCGTAACCAAAGCAGTAGAAACCCTGGAAGAAAATAGCCCAAGTTTCAATCGTGTTAACTTTTATATTGACAGTCAAGCAGCAATTAAGGCAATAATCTCGCATACCACAGCATCTAAATGCATGTTAGAGTGTAAGCAGTCCCTGGAGAGAATCGGGACAGGGAGAAGCATACATCTATATTGGGTCCCAGGGCATATGGGAATAGATGGGAATGAAAAAGCGGATGAATTAGCTAAAAAGGGCCGCATCGCTGGGCGAAATTAAGCGAAGGCGAGAGGTGGACATGATCGACCAAGCAGGAAAGGCGTGGGTTCAAGCGCGGGGCTGTAAAGTGTCGAAGATTATGTGCAGGTCTTACAACCTTAGACTAACAAAGTTGCTTCTATCATTAAAAAGGGAGGATTGTAGACTCATGAGGGGTATTCTGACTGGACACTGCCTTCTGGCGTCACATGCCTTAAAAATTCGGCTTGGTCAGTGATAGCAGATGTAGGAAGTGCGGGCTGGAGGAGGAAACGATCGAGCACGTTCTGTGCTCTTGCCCTGCGCTTGACAGGCTAAGACTAGTATTTGCCAAGAGGACGGATTTATCTTATAACATAGGTCCTGGTTTTTGATAGGGTTTTTCAGTTTGGTCGTTAAAACAAACGTGAGGTCCTCATGGTCCGGCCAGTTCAACCTAACCTAACCTTCCTCTCCCACTTGAAACGGTAAAACCAAGTTCAAAAATGTTACATACATATGGATTTGGGTGGTTTGGATGCGGTTGAAGGATGTGGCACTGAGGTCAAAATTAGAATTTTTCTATGGGGGAAAGTTTAAAAAATGGTTTCTATCTCATACACGAAATCGATAACACTATGGAAGTGGCTATTCATCCATAATTTTTTTATCGTCCAGAGTAAAATACAATGAAGGAAAACAGCAAAACTAAAAATAATGGCTTGATTAGGTACATATGTATAACACTCTCTAAAAGAAGATATTGACTTATGAAAACAAAAAATTGTCATCAAAAAAAAAATCCGAAAAATAACTGTTATATTTCGAGCGAAAAATATAACTCAATAAACAATTTAATGTTTTTTTTTTTTTTCAATTAAACTAACAACTGTTGGGATCGCTGTAACTACCACCTAAAACTGTCCCACTTCAAGTAACTTTTATAATAAACTACTATACAATAAAAACAAATAAAAAAACAAATGAAGTAAAATAAACTGGTTTTACATGACTAGTAGCTATGAATGAAATGAAGGTAAATTAAAATAATTTTTTTGTTGAACGAAAAAAAGGTCTTAAGGGAGTTAAAGCAAATAAACATTTTTGTATCGAGAACAAATATGCATACATCAATATATTTAAGTAGAAGAGACACAATAAAGTAAGTATGAAATGGATTAAACAAAGAATTAAAGTAAATATAATAAAAAACTCCAATATGTTTGTATTAATTCAAGTGTTTAATTTCCAGAGACCTTACAGCTTGCATGTCTAATCAATAGAGTACGATCGATACTTGTTTTTCAGAAGCCCATGCCGATGCCTATTAGTCGGCTAAAATGTAGGAATCGACCAATACAGATGCCGATTATTCGCCTTATAGTCGATTTCAATAGAAATTTACAAAAAAAAATCGATTTATTGATGAAACAATAATTATTCTATTACTATTTTAAGAACTCGATGCACTTCGACCTTTATTTGGATCTATTGTGTTTGACCTTTCAGCCCATTACTGTATGTGAAGACTTTTAATGTTTTATGTAAGTACCACCTCGGGCTTTATATTCCATACTAGAGTTCGCTCAGTGGTTGAAATTCAACCACGATAAACTGCAATATTGTTTTGATCTCCCTTACTTTCTTTCGCTCCCTTCCCCCATTCGTCTCCTTCTTTTCTTCCCTTTCCTTTTATTTCCTTTGTTTTTTTTTTCTTTATATTTTTTAATTTACTTTATTTCCCTTTCCTTTCCTCCTTTCCTTTTATATTCTTTGCTTTTCTTTTCTTTTCTTTTCCTTTCTTTTCTTTTCTTTTCTTTTCTTTTCTTTTCTTTTCTTTACTTTTCTCATCCTTTCTTTTCTATTCTTTTCTTTTCATTTTGTTTTATTTTATTTCATTTTATATAATTTGTTTTTATTTTTTCTTTTATTTTATTGTTTTTATTGTATTGTATTTTATTTTATTTTGTTTTTTTTTTTACTTTATTTTCTTAAATTTTTTATTTTATTTTGTTTCATTTTATTTAATTTTAGAATATTTTTTTTTTTATTTTATTTTACTTTATTTTATTTTTTTTGTTTTTTATTTTTTTAATTTAATTTTGTATGAAATTCTGCCTGAAAAATAGTTGATCCATTCATGAACCAGACCACTGAAACAGGGTCAGTATATGGCTTCCTTGTTTCTAAAAGAGGGAAGTCCACAATGGACACCTCAAATTTACGAGAGATTATGAGCGTAGGGAGCATTGCATCACGGAGCTGCCTTTGACATGTTTCCGATCTTTAGCTCAGAAATATTTTGAAGTCTTAGGGCGCAAGTGTTGCCGTTTTTTCTCTGTTAGAATAGGAAAGGTAGGTTTCTCACTAACTGCATCAGCAGGTGACATTCTCACCGCACCCGTTAATCCAATACAAACTTGTCGATGCAGTTTGCTTAATTTTGTTATTGCTGTTATTTGCGTGGTCTTCAGCCACCAGAGTAAGGAAGCATAGGTGACTATTGGCTTCACGACACTTGTAAATGTCCAATACTGCATTATGAGAGATAGACCCATGTTTTGCCATAGAGTAGAGTGCAGGTAAGGCAGCTTTTCTTGCTTTGCTTAAGATAGCATCTTTATGAACATCCCACGTGAGGATTCTGTTCAGTGTAGCCTAGGGCGGGTCGATTTAAAAATCGCTCATTGCTCTGCGGAAATCGTATTCTAGGGATCAAAATAAGAAACTTTGCCGAAGGAACCATACCCCTAAAACAAATTCTGATGTCCCCCCCCCCCCCCCCCCCCCTGGGTAAGTTACTTGCATTGAAGCGGAATTTGGTGCCACCTTCGTTCAGCTTCGTTCTCAAGATCCTGCGTAGTGGTTATGGGACCCGGGTAGCTCTTTCTGGGTTCGTAAATGATAATGCGGAAGAGTTCCCCGTTTGTTCTCCTAGGATTTCTAAAGGCTAGCCTGTGCTCAGAAAAGCGAACAATAATGAAATCAATGTATTTATAGTCCGACATTGACTCATCCCCTGAGACATGTAAGTTAGTGACGGTTGTGGCCATATTTTGGCTGCGCAGATTAAGATCTAGAAATTCCCATCTTATAGCAATTACAAAAGTGGATGTATTGCCCTGATTAATATTGCTTCTATTATTACTAATAATATACTCAAGGTGACTATTTCCCCCATCTTTGATGTTTGAGTTTCCCTACACTGTGTGGTGAGAGTTTGCGTCACAGCAGAGGATCCATGCTAGATGACTCTGCAGACAATATTCGATGAGGGTTTTTGATTTTGTTGGAGACATTTTTTCCTCACCCGGGAAGTATGGCCAGGACTGCCTCTTGTTTACCTCTTGGGGTTGGAATTCACTTCCACAATGTTACCAAATCGGCTTTGAAATGCAAAAGTGGAATAAACTATAGTTTTTTGCTTAAAAGCATTGCCGCTCGGGGGAGAGAGCTGGTGGCATAGACTAACTTACCATCAGTACTGTTTAGGCCAGGGCTCCAGATGAAGGCTATCCCCAGATATTCTTGAACGGGACTTCTGATGTTGCCACACCAAGACCTGAAGGTTCCCAAGGAAGTATTTAAGACGTTGAATTTGTATTTGTATTAATGTACCCTCGAGTATAGGGAAATGTAGCTCACGATGGGAGTTGGGAAAAAAGGAAAATCGGGTTAGAGGAGGAAGGTAAAGGTAGCCTCTTGAATACGCCTACAAAGGGTTACCAGGTGTCACCACGAGTAGGCTCCACCCTCACAATAGGGGAGGGTGCAAGGAAATACGACTCGTTTTGGCATAACGCCGATATGTGCCTCAAAGACACGCCCGTATGATATACCACCCTCGATCGCACCACAGTTGAACTAAGAGCTTTTCTAGCTGCTAGGTTATCGGAGTAGATATTCACTTCTCTAACCATAATAGCACTGGACTGGATCCTCCGTTTGGAAGACCTGCAGTTATCAGAAAACTTAAACTTGCGACATACATCGGGCTCGTGATACAAAACCCCACTCCAACCTACCCGTCCCACTTCGACCCATCCTTGAACCAATATACCAGTCTTAATTATTTTCCCAACTTCTCTCTCGAGGGGTGACTGTCTGAAGTTTGCATAAGGGTTAGTTTGTCTAGTCTGGGACGTGGTCAAGGTTGATAGCAATGCTGGAATTCCCTAGATGAGAACGTCCATAGCCCATGTCACGAAACCTGATCAATGACCTAGCTCCAGGCAGCCTTCCCGCAATATAAAGTGCATTTATGTTTAGCATTATATTCAATGCTACCTACGTTCTAAGGGCTCCGCTGGCAATAAGCAATCCTATACGTTGTACTGACAACTAACATTTTGATAGTACTCGCCGTGTTAAGTGCATCCCACCATACCTCTTCCCAATAGAACAAGATCGGCTTGACTACCATTTAATAAAGCCAGTGTATCACCCTTGGCGAGAGTTCCCAGCTATTATCGATGGCCTACAAGGCAACCATGGCTTTCCTCCACATTTGCTCTCCAGTACTGTTTCCTGTCCAATATAATCCCCAATATATTTCGCTCCACCGATCAGAAAGTACCAACGGCATGCCCCCAGTCGAGGTTATTGTGAAAGTGTGGGTCTTGTATCTTCTCACAAAAAGAACCATCTCCGTGTTTCCAGAGTTGACTACCAGTCCACATTACTAAGCATGACCTATTCACAGAGTCTAGATACCTCCCTACCAGCTGCAATAATTCTGTTGTTATGAAGTTTGTTAATGAATTCAACTAGAGCCCCCTCGACTTCATTGCGAAACCAGGGTATTACAAATAACCTGAAGCTGGACATTGTACTACGCTCCGTCAATGTCAAGAAAGGTGCCACATTTTGTGTGCTCTATGGACCCCTGGATTTTCTTTACAATCGAATGGAGAGGCGTTGACCTGCCCTTACAATAGGAATCCTGTCGCTTATGTACAGATCAATAAGCCGCTCTAAAGTTCTTAGGATAATCTTCGAGAGGCTGATTGGTCTGAAATCCTTAGGTGATTGGAATAAAAGTAACCTTAACTTTGATCCAAGACTTCTGTAGGTTACAACGAAACCTTACGCCGGATTATAAGTTCTAGCACAAGGGCCTCATTTGAGTCATTTTATTATAACCTCCTCACGCGAATGTTCCACAAATATTTACTTACCTACTTAGACTTACCTTTCAAAATTCAATTTCTACACGACTTTTTTTTCATCCCCACACAAGCTATTTATAATTAGAATTTATAGCTGTCTAATAAATATTTGATGGGCACAGAGATATACTTATGTTCAAACATATCTACTTGCAGGTATTAATTACAAAATCACATAAATATTTGGCGGTAGTCTTTTGATTGCCTTTTTGATCATTCTTTTCTATTTGGACTAGTGATGGACATGAGATGTAGGAATGCGCGTTATCAGCAACATTAGATTCATAATTGTCTTGATTTGAAGTGGTGTAAAGACATGAAAATCACGAAGGTAGGAGAGTCGTTTCAAGGTAATCCCAACAAAATGTGAAGATATGGGATACTTTGAAATTTTCCCAAAATCCTGTATGGAATTAAATTTGTTTGTGTTAAGTTGAGACCACATCCTTGGTTGCACATCTTGAAGACATCTTGACTAATGTATTCTTACTTACTTACTTAATTGGCGCTTAACCGTCTAAACGGTTATGGCCGTCCAACAAGGCGCGCCAGTCGCTCCTTCGCTCCGCCAACCGGCGCCAGTTGGTCACGCCAAGGGGGTTTAAATCGTTTTCCACCTGGTCCTTCCAACGGAGTGGGGGCCGCCCTCTACCTCTGCTTCCATAGGCGGGTTCCTATAGAAACACTTTCTTGGCCGGAGCATCCTCTTTCATTCGCATAACATGGCCTAGCCAGCGCAGCCGATGCGTTTTAATTCGCTGGACTATGTTGATGTCTGCGTATAGCTCGTACAGTTCATCATTGAATCTTCTTCGGTACTCGCCATCGCCAACGCGTAGAAGTCCATAAATCTTTCGAAGAACTTTTCTCTCGAACACTCCCAAAGCCGCTTCATCTGCTGTTGTCATGGTCCATGCTTCTGCCCCATATAGCAGGACAGGTACGATAAGTGACTTGTAGAGTATGATTTTCGTTCGCCGAGAGAGGACTTTACTTTTCAATTGCCTACCTAGTCCAAAGTAGCATTTATTGGCAAGATTGATTCTTCGCTGGATTTAAGTGCTGATGTTGATGCTGGTTCCCAAATAAACGAAGTCTTTTACTATTTCGAAATTATGGCTGCCAACATTAGCGTGGTTGCCAAGGCGCGTACGCGCTGACTCTTTGCTCGATGACAGCAGGTACTTCGTTTTGTGCTCATTCACCATCAAACCCATCTTTACCGCTTCTTTTTTCAGTTTGGAGTAAGCAGAACTAACAGAACTGACTAATGTATTCAGGTCCGGAAAATCGAGTTGCATGAATCGGGATTGTATATTTTGTCGCGCTTCCATCTCTAGCTGCCATGTCCAAAACTTTTCTTACTCTTCATCACTAAAATCATTTTTTTTTCTTCATCTATAAATACTTTAATTACAATGTTATGGAAATGAAGATGATTGGGATTTAGGATGGTATCTAGTCGTTTGTGAATTATGGCTTATAAAAAGTATTGCTTTTGTCTTTTTTTGTGGCTTCAAACAAATTTCTATAGACCCACATACATACTTATTGACATAAGCATATAAAATACGACACACAAATAGATTCTGTATTATGAAAAACATTTAAGTGACAGGTGGCTTCGAGACTCGAGTGACAAGAAGAAGGAAGAAATTTCAAGGGATGGCCAGAATTGTCTAAGAAAAGAAATCATATTATAAGTGGAAGTTATGTGTGGCAGGTACCTTGACGTGGTGGGAGAACATACACCGCACTAATGAAACACTTTTCATGCAGAGGGATAGGCTGCTGCTTCCTTCTGTGTTTGTTGTTGTGGACTGGTTTTCCTATGTTAGTAAGAACGGCACACAACGGTGTATTTTTCCCATTTCAGGGGAGGTCGCGCGTCTTGAAAGGAGTACGAAGTTGAAAAGAAACTCCGATGGAAACTTAGTCAGCAGAGAATGGATAAGGACAACATTTTTAATCAATTTACGGCTTAGCTGGTTGAATTTCCTGCAACTTCTCAGGCTTTGGAACGAAACACGAGGCCACACATTCTACGAATGCTATTGATAAGAAAAGAGATTTTGTAGAGACATGCTAGCATAACGGCGCAGGTCGGACTTGGGAGGCAATATCAGATATAAGTCTAGGAGTTAAACTATCAGAAGCGCCACTGAAGATGGCCTGTCATCCCTGGAAAGACAAAGCTTAGAGCGTATTGCTACACGAACATGTGAAGGAAACCTCAGCGATTTGAGTGTGGGTTTGATTTGGAAGGTAGGAGAGTCGTTTCAAGGTGATGCCAACAAAATGTGAAGATATTGGAAACTTTGAAATTTTCACAAAATCCTGTATGGATATAAATTTGTGGACTGGTTTTCCTATGTTAGTAAGAACGGCACACAACGGTGTATTTTTCCCATTTCAGGGGAGGTCGCGCGTCTTGAAAGGAGTACGAAGCTGAAAAGAAACTCCGATGGAAATTTAGTCAGCAGAGAATGGATAAGGCCAACATTTTTAATCAATTTACAGCTTAGCTGGTTGAATTTCCAGCAACTTTTCAGGCTTTGGAACGAAACACGAGGCCACACATTCTACGAATGCTATTGATAAGAGAACAGATTTTTTGGAGACATGCTTCTAGCATAACGGCGCAGGTCGGATTTGGGAGGCAATATCAGATATAAGTCTAGGAGTTAAACTATCAGAAGCGCCACTGAAGATAACCTGTCATTACTGGAAAGCCAAAGCTTAGAGCGTATTGCTACACGAACATGTGAAGGAAACCACAGCAACTTTAGTGGCTTGGAATATGCCCGTGGCAGGCATGCCTGGCTTAAGAGCCGACTAAAACTCACAGCTCCTAAGGTTCGATGGCTCCAAAGAAAATTGCTCCCGACACATCCGCAATACTCCCCCAAACTTTATGACAGTGTTTTTGTGGTTACAACAACAAAAAATGTGGAGGGCATATACAGCAATGACAGGGTTAAATGAGTGAAGAAAGCCAAAAGGAGCTACAAAAAATCTTGCTTTTAACTTCGGAAGATGCAGAAAATATATCCTGCCAGTCTCAGTGCGAGCGTAAAGGAGCTTATTAGTAAACTACGCAAGATCGTAACAAGACTTATGATAGTGAAAACCAGACATGGCGCCCAGAGATGAGGAAAAATATGCGAACACAGCATCCACGCCTGGATCAAAAGGTTATAAAAGAGCTAATTCCGATGCGAAGCCTGAAAAGAATTCGAAAAAGCCCGAATCTAGGCAACTTACGACTTCCACTTGGAGATGGAACATGTCATCGTCAACTTAATTGACACAGACGGAAGGTAACGCCGCGAAGCTAGCTCCCAAAAATTCGTTCATAGTCATTGGCTGCATTAACAAATAAACTCTTTGGACTGAGTAGGAATTGAATCATGGATGGTGTCGAGAGAAGTCGGGATGGCTGTTCAAGAGAAAAGTTCTCCAAAACATTTATTATGGCTCTGTCCGTGATGTCGACGACGAGTATTGAATGAGGTATGAGCTGTATGAGCTTTACACTGATATGAGGATAGGGCAACGAGTAACAGCCTAAACGCTTCGCTGGCTGGGTAATCTTATGCGAATGGGCGATACGCTCTGTCCAAGAAAGTATTAAAATCGGCATCGCAGTTTGGACGCAGAGGAAATGGGAGACCTCCACTGAGTTGATGTTCCAAATTGACGCCAGTTATTACGAAACGGCCAAAATCGTTTAGGTGGTTAAACGCCAATTAACGATAACAAGGAAGTGTGTAGACACACCCCCAGCGGGTTAGGGGGCTTAGAATATAACCGCGGCAGGTATGCCTATCGTAAGAGGCGACTAAAATACCCAATTGATTCAAGGGGTTGTGTAGCGCAACCCTTTCGTGGGGTTGCCAGCGCAATTTATAGCTTCTCCAACCCAATTGTCAATCTCACCTAGACGTGGCGAATCCTGTTTCTTTAGCAGCCGAGGGTCTGGCTCGAATATAAGGGGTGGGAGGGCAGTATGGCCAAGAAGGTCTCATGTGGTCATAATCATTCTCGAGATGGTCGGGCTAATACCTTAGGTTAGGTTATGTTGAACTGGCCGCTCCATGACGACCTAACAACTGAATAAGTCCGTAGTGTTACCAGAAGTGTGTTTTAAGAACCAAACTAAAAAAAACCCCATCAAAAACCAAGACCTATGTTATAAAATAACTCCGTACTCTTGGCAAATACTAGAAGCTTCCTAGGACTTGCTGCCTCAAGATCTGACAGCTGTATCACTCCTTACAGCTAGAGTCTTATGGTGTTTTCGTTTCTACACGAAAATGTCGCCTTCACTCCAACCCTTCAAAAATGTGGGTTCTGTTGTAAAATCAGCTTAGCCTCAATAGAGGGTATCATTATCTTTTCTCAACAACCTACCCCTAAAAATGGCCAAAAATGCAACATTACTTGCCCTCGCTGCCATTGACGGTGCAGAAAACAGCCCTCTCAATTAGCTGATGAATCACACGAAGCTGAAGCCGAAGCTATGAATCACACGAAGCTTAAGCGAATGCTATATATGTATGTATGTGTCGCATCATGCCTCACTCAAAAGCAATTTGCGATCACAGTTGACAGCGAACAACCACACGAACAACATTTTTTTGTAAAAATGGTTACAATTTTTGTTCCTTTCAAGTCATGCAGGGTGGCACTGCACCTTTTAAGTGACTACAATTTCTCAGAGCGAAGTGAGAATCTTAAAAGTGTTTGCCCCTGAAAAGGGCGACATTTTGGTGTAGAAAAGAAATCACCAATAGCCTGGCAAACGCAGGGCACGAGCACAGAACGTGCTCCATCGTTTCCTCCTCCAACCCGCACTTCCTACATCTGCTATCACTGAACAAGCCTAATTTAAAGGCATGTGACGCCAGAAGGCAGTGTCCAGTCAGAATACCCGTCATGAGTCTATAGTCCTCTTTTTAATGATAGAAGTAACTTTATTAGTACTTATAAGGTTGTAAAACCTACACATAATCTTCGACACTTTACAGCCCCGTGCTTCAACCCACGCCTTTACCGCTTGGTCGATCATGTGCACCTCTCGCCTTCGCTTAATCTCGCCCGGTCTAATTCTTCGGAGCAAGCTTCAAGGGATGCACCCTTTTTAGCTAGTTCATCTGCTTTTTCATTCCCATCTATGCCCTGAGACCCAATATAGATGTATGGTTCTCCCTGTCCCTACTCTCTTCAGTGACTGCTTACACTCTAACACGCATTTAGATGTTGTGCTATGCGAGAGGCTAGTACCTTAATTGTGCTTGTTACCGGAACGTACCGGATCTGCATCCGGCAAAAGACCATCAACATTCGACCCCACCCCCCCCCCCCTCCCAAAACCTTCACGGAGTGTCCTTATCGCAACGACAACAACAACAAGGGTGTGGACAGACTTCGCGTATAGGGCTATAAGGTTACCGTCTTAATTAAAAGTTGGGCAGCCATTGCATTTTGGACCGAAGAGTCAGTCAGGCCCACCCAACTAGCGCGTGAAGAAAAGTATGTCACTTTTTCGTTCTGCACCAGTGATGAAATGGTAAGTATGCTGGCTCACGATGACAAAAAGGTTGTAAAATGTCGTAGTGTTGCGCTGTAATATAGACTTCCATCCTACTTTAGATTTCGGGTTAAACATATTCTATTAAATGACTTTGATAGGGTCCATTTAAGATGAACATCTCATGACCGTAGGGTCTCACATTTTCTCCGTGAACATACAAAAAAAAAGGTAGAACAAGACATTTTCTAATTAGCGATCCCAATGGATTCTTTTTGCCAAGTTCTTTTACTATACTTCTTTGGATATTCTTTACTATTGTTGTATTTTTCATTGTTGACTACATACACAAGTCCGTATGTCTATTGATTGCGTCTCTTCCCGTTTCTATAGAACTAAAAATTAATTCCCTAAATTACATCGTTTTAAGATGTGCAATACAAAACTAACAACAACAAAGGGATCCCATTAACACAAACGCGTCTCAGAATTGGTCGAACATAGGAGGAAGTAAGTAAAGAAAGAAACAGATATCCATCGATTGGGGTACAACAACATAACAAGCGTAGCTAGGTACGTGCGTAGGTATGTACCGGACACAACAACAACTACTTAGCATAATTTGGTATAAATTACATTGGAAATCATTTAAAATTGATGAACTGTAAATTCGATATGTAAATGAGCAAGAAGGTTCCATTGAACAAAAAAGAAAGGGGTCGGAAACATGCCGTTGAATGTCGATAGAAAAGATTTATTTGATTAGAATGTGATTGGAAAGCGAATGAAAGCAAAGGTGTGTGCGTAGTAATTACCTGGAGGACGAGAGTGGGACATCTGCGTTAGTTAGACGTGTAATAAAATATATTAAAGACGATCAAATGTTTCGTTTATCACAACATATCTACATACATATGAGTTTTACAGTTAAAGACGTGCTCCGCATGTTCATCTTAGTATCAGTGAAAGCTTTTAGAGCTCGAATTAAATGAGTGAGTTGGTGTTAGGTCCCACAAATGATAGTTGGGAAGTATTGCAGCTTTTTTAATACAAGTAAATTGAAGAAATGCTGGCCAGGTGTATCATTCCCTGTTGTTGTTGTGCTTCGCCCCATTGAATGGGCACGACCCCCCACAACTTGTCATCAAAGTCCTCTAAAGGGAGTCCAAGAAAACTGGCAGTTTTAACTAGGGCAGACCATAGGGAGATTGATGTTAGAGGCGTAGGTTAATTATTACAATTGAAAAGATGGTTGGTGCCATGTGGCGACACATCGCATGCAGCACATACATTAAGTATGTCGGGGTTGATTGTGGACAAGTAAGAGTTTAACGTGTTACAGTATACAGAGCGAAGTTGAGCCAGGGTGATTCGTGTCTCCGTTGGAAGTGTGCGTTCTTCTTCTGCAAGGATAGGATATTACATATTAATAGCAGGATTTACGGAAGCGACATCCGGTAGCAGTATGTATTTTTAAGACCAGGCGACCAAACTGGTGACGCGTAGCTCATGAGCGGCCGGCCAATTGCTTTGTACGTGGTTAGCAACGTTCCTTTAACTTTTCCCCAGGTGTTGCCGGCAAGCGACTTGAGGATTTTGTTGCAGCTTTGTGCTTTAGATACAATTTCGGTGGATGGACCTTGAAGGTCTTTTCTTGTTGTTGTTGTTGTTGTTGTTGTTGTAGCGATAAGGACACTCCCCGAAGGCCTTGGGGAGTGTTATAGATGTTGACGGTCCTTTGCCGGATGCAGATCATGTACGTTCCGATACCAAGCCCGACCATCTCGGAAACGATTTATTATGGCCACATGCGACCTTCTAGGCCATACCGACCTCCCCCCCTTAGATCCATGAGGATTTCGAAGTCCCCAGAACCTCGGCTGTTAATGAAACAGGATTCGCCACGGATAGGTGAGGTTGACAATTAGGTTGGAGATGCTATATGGAATCTATTTGGTATTTTAGTCGCCTCTTACGGCAGGCATACCTACCGCGGGTATATTCTAACCACCTGGGTAGCCTTGAAGGTCAGAGTATTATCGAACATTACCCCTAAGATCTTTGTTTGACTGACAGTCGGTAGTGTGATACCATCGACGTGAACTTCCAATATTTGCAGCATCTGCTCCTTCCAGGTCGTAAAGAGAGTGGCCGTGGATTTTGTCGGTGATAATGCCAGCTTGAGCGAGGTAAAGAAACTAGAAAGATCGGGGAGATAGCTGTTTATTTTAGAAACTAATTCATCAATTGAAGGACCAGGTCTCGTTGCCATAATCGTGCAGTCGTCGGCATGTAACCCCATTTAATTTGTTGTATCATCCCTGCGAGTCAAGAAGTGCTAATTAGCGAGTTGCTGCACATTTTCAAGAATTTGTAAGAGTCTTACAGGGAAGTGGGACTGTGGCTAGAAAAGGGAAAGAACGAGAAAAGTGGGGAGAGGAAAAGAGGTGGTAGGTTGCTGTGCTCCCCTTCCGAAGGCACCGGGCCCAAGCAGCGCTATAGGCGCCATTTTGAAGCACATTCTCTTGGAACCAATTGCACAATGTACCCTGTTTTTTTACTCAAACCATTTGGTTAGATGAATAAAGCTTCTGATGTCCTTGAAACTGCCTAGAGTTCGGAACCTCATGTTCGCAACGGCTGGACCCTCGGAGAGGAAACGGGTGACTGTCTCCTTACAACCGTCCACACTACAGCTTCTGCATCTGACGTGAAAGAGAATTCCCTTTCTCTGCGCGTATGGGTCAAAGTGTCCTGTAATGGTGAATGTGATCCTGAATATCTCTTTCCAGACATACTCAGCAGAGACTCTGTTTTTTTGTTGTTTTTGTAGCGATAAATACACTCATCGAAGGTTTTGGGGAGTGTTATCGATGTCGATGGTCCTTCGCCGGACTAAGATTCAGTAATGACCACATTGAACCTTCTAGACCGTGCAGTCCATCCACCCCTAGTTCCATGGGGAACTTGGGGCACTATAGCATCGACTGATCAAGAAACAGGATTTGCTACGGGTAGGTGAGGTTGACAATGTTTTTGTCTGATTGCTTCGTGATTTTGCAGGTATCCGTAGAGTACAAATCGCGAATTGCGGTTTTTTAGAAACTGATAAGATTGTCAATCTGTATTGATGAAAGTGACCGGTGCACCGTAACTGCCTCATAGATCTCTAACGATGCACAGGCATCTGCCTGTTCCTCCGCTTTTTTATTGCCGTCACTGTTCCTGTAACCGGGAACTCAGTGACCGTAATGATTAGGTTTCATAGTTGACGGCCTTGAGCTCTGAGCTTCTGCGGCCTACGAAAATTGATTTTGATATAAGTAGAGAGTCATCTATACTGTACTACCGAGCTTCTCTTCCTATTTGCAGCGCGCTACTTTTATCGGCGGCATCCGTTTTATGACGACGCAGAACGGCATCTGCAAGGCGAATTAATTTTTGGTAAGAAGCTGCTCATGGTAGATATATGTACCATTGGGCTCTTTGCTAAGACAACCGAAGAGCGACCTCGTTTAGAAAAACGCTTTCTGAAGTATTTTGTTATAACTTTCATAGCTCTTGAACCTACGATATGGTGAGCGAGCGCACTACCTCTATATCACGAAGGCCATCTATTCTTCAATCGTATGCATCCAAAGTGACCATACTTAACCTACAGCAAACAGCAAAGTTCTGTCGGGAATGGGCTGTAATATAAAGTCTTGGAACATATATAAAGATACAACCCTATGGAGACATTCAGTCTATGTTAGGTCTTTATTGACCGTCCGGTTCAGCCGACTTAAATATACCATCAACCGAAAAGCGGTAAAAAGCTCTCGGATATCTCTTGAGGGTTTCAGACCAATAAGATTATCATCTTTTCTCTAGTACTTGATTGATCTGTACATACGGAACAGGATTCCTTAAGAGGTACTATCACATCGCAGCATGACGTTT
The DNA here is from genome assembly GCF_040869045.1 of Eurosta solidaginis. Taxonomy (NCBI): domain Eukaryota; kingdom Metazoa; phylum Arthropoda; class Insecta; order Diptera; family Tephritidae; genus Eurosta; species Eurosta solidaginis. Next base: position 60,838,232 of record NC_090321.1, read on the forward strand.
GCAAGGACAGGTCAACGGAAATAACTCAGAATGCTATTTTAAAACAAAGTATTTACTCTGTGCTACTTTCTAGACATCGAAATGGGTCTGCCCTTTGAATTGAGGAGCCAAAGCGGCTCTGCGTGAGTTCATTGATAAAATTTTGAGCGACATAACCACCACAAAGCACTGGCACTCCTAAAACAACACCCACCATGGCACTGAATGTGGTCAATTAGCGATTATAAAGCGCCGTGATATTTGTTATATACTTTCGGATTCAGGATACTCCAGCATTCTTGTGAATTTCGAATCGATCATGAGAAAGGTGATGACCATTGTCTCTTTGCGACTGTCAACACTTTTATTCCCTCAATTCAGGAATGGAGGAGGGACTAATTTGGCGCAATGGACAGATAGACAGGTGCATGGATAGGTCAAAGTTCAGGGAGAAGATTCGCGTGATGATGCTCTATATAAGCCACAAGTACAGTCAGTCAACGTAAGCTGCAAGTTTAAGCTATGTGACTGCTGTAGAGGTTTCCACGCGGTAGTCGTCGCGGGTTACGAGCACTTGGCTGAATGCTAAGTATGTGAATAAGTTCAGATAATCTAATATTTTTTCGGACAGTAAAGCCACAATAAAGGGATGGGATCGAAGGTGGTCTGTGAACGCCTGCACACAATTTCGATTGCGTCGAGTTATTTAACGACCGGTCATAAAAATATCCTGGGCAATTGTAACAATGCACTTTTCACCCGGCAAAAATCGTTGGATCATGTGGTCCACTTGTGTAATACTGGAGTACTCCATGGAGTATATGGTCCAGTCCTAGGACATCGCAATATTAATTGGACCATATTTTTGTATGAATTGTGGTTAAAACATGCATGCATGGAGTACTCGCGATTTTTGTAGGGTTGTGAACCGTTTCTCTAGCCATCTGTAGTCTACTTTTGTCCAGATGGGCTTCGGGTCAGCTGAGAAAAGTACTACGTAGACACTACACTTTGCAAAGTAGCGAGGAGGGGACACTTAACCTGGGGTACTTAACCTAATATCCAAACCACCAAACCTACATTAGCGCAACATGATTCGCAATTATGCACAAACTTTAAAAGTGTGAGTTCTGTATGTTATCCCGATGTCACGGTACTAATGACTTCGGCTCGTACTAACATCTCTAGTGCGATTAGTTTTGCATATTAGTTCAACTCGGAATATCAGTTCAATTTGAGCTTGCGATGATCTTTTATGTATTTTATTTAAATTTTTTTTTTTTTTCATTCTGAAATTTCTAGAGCGTGACGGTGTGGCGTCAAAATGCAAAAAAAAAATAAAAAAAACAACTACAAATTAGCAAATGATAAGCTGATATGCGTTCACGAGCAAACGGCAAAACTAAAAAAAATTATATTTTTTCCATTATTAGGACAAAGATCAAAACCTAAGCGTTCGTTAATGTGAATTTGTAGGCAAGAAAAAATATAAATTTTTATGAAAAATGAAAGGCAAAACAAGGAAATTGCACAACAACACCAACTGATAAGAGGATGCATTCGAAAGAGATACTAACATACGTACTAAGGTATCCGGAGATCACTACTCGCAATAGTAACGGTACAGTCCAAAGTCAAACTTGTCTTTCGACTTGTCAGTCTTGCCTGTCTGATGGTAGATCGTCAATCAATATGACAGACAAACAAGCTGATAAATATTTAAATAGAAAATTTCCGTTAGCACCAAGGATAGAAATTTAAATAGATGAAACGTGGCTGGAAATGCACTTTTCTCTTTTCTTTCGAGAATACGAGAACAGCTTGAGAGCTCAGTAACAGCATGAGCACAGAACATAGGGCCATAGTAGTATAGCGTCATCAAATATTGGAGGAGCAGGCTCCCTAACTCAATACCTGCGCTTCGATGGGTCGGTTAGAACCACTTTAAATGTGGAAGGTTGGCGCTCAAATGGCAGACGAGGCGATACACATGTACACAGATGGTTCCATAGTAATGGAAGTACAAGGGGGTCTGCGCCATCCTGCACTGATCCGGAAATAAACAGATCCTACAAGCTGGCGGAGCCTTGACTTAAACAGTAGAAGCACTCGAGGAAAGTAGCTTTAACTGCAGCCGGGTTAATTAAGTAATCTTACGTTAACAGACAATTATTATGGTAATAATCTATCATAACACAGCATCTAAGAAAGTGTTAAGAGTGTAAGCTCATGGGCATATTGTAACATAGACGTTCCAACCAGATTGAGAGAGATTTGAAGAAGGCGAGGGCTGCAAATGATCGACCAAGCAGGAAATTTGTGAAATCAAGCGCGGGGCTGCACATTGTCGATGATCATGTGCAGATCCCTCAACCTTTTACTACCAAAGTTAGTCTAATCATTGAAAAGAGAGGAATATAGGCTCATGATAGGCATTTTCACTGGACACTGCCTTCTGGAGTCACACGCCTTTAAATTAGGCCGTGTTAGTGAAAGCGATGTAAGAAGTGCGGTTGGAGGAAGCACGTTTTGTACTCATACCATGCGCTCGCCGTGCTACGGCTACAGCTATTAGGAGCTATCATATCTAGGAGCAGCAATTAGTGAGGTCCTCACGGACCCGCCAGTTCAATCTAACCTAACCATACCTGGGCTTCATTCAACAAGCCTAATTCGAGATATACAATAGAACGTAATATTCGATGTACATTTGAACGATTTTCTTACGTGTGAACGAAAAATTGCCCTGAAGATGACACATCGTGGCAACCGGCTTGTCTTCAAAGCAAATTTGACAAAAATGAAATTTTTACCCATTTATTTGAAAGTTGTCCAACAAAATATTTTTGTTGTCATCTTTTTGTTATTTAAGAAATTGCAGACTGTACTTGTATTTTCTGCAACGTCACTAAACTCTCAAAATTCAAAAAAATGGAAAAAATGTTGAATAACTTATTACTTAATTGACGCTTAACCGTTTAAACGGTTATGGCCGTCCAACAAGCGGCGCCAGTCGCTTCTTCGCTCTGCCAACTGGCGACGATTGGTCTCACCAAGGGTGTTTAAATCGTTTTCCACCTGGTCTTTTCAGTGTGAGTGGGAGCCGTCCTCTTCCTCTGCTGCCATAGGCGGGTTCCGATAAAAATACCTTCTTAGCCGGAGCGTCATCTTTCATTCCCATAACATGGCCTAGCCAGCGTAGCCGCTGCGTTTGAATTACGTATCTAAATTTTAAATGTTTTTATTGAAACTTTAAAATATGTTTGAAGAGCAGTAAAAAATAAAAATAAATATTTTTTTAATACTTTTTTTAATTAGTAAAAGTAAAAAAATATATAAAATTTCAACTATTTTTAAAAATTTTAATAAATATAAAAAAAATTTTTATTTGCAGAAAAAAATTTGTACATTGTTTCATAATTTCAATAATTCTGCAATCATCCCCACTAATCCCGGAGTGGGCCGAGAATTTTTTTCTTTTTTATTTAATTGAAAAAAAAAAACTTTAAAATTTTTTTTGTATTTTTTCCGAAAAGTACATTTAAAAACATATTTAACAAAAAAAAAATGATCCCAAACGGTCAATTTTTGAAAAAGTTATAGCATTTTGAAAACAAAAACGGTGTTTTTTTTTAAAATTCATAACTTTTTTTGAGTTGGATGAAAAAATTTGAAAAACGTCTTTCGTAAACTAGAAAAAGAAGAAAAACTTTCAGCCAATTCTAAAAGGGGTCGGGTTCAAAATTGGTCGAAATGGGATGGAATACCCCATATACATTTTCAATTGATATTTTTACGGGTTTCAGTGAAATTTATAAAAAAGAAGCCATGGATTCTTATAAAACATGTAAGTGTATATAATATTTATGTATTTTAAGATTTATGTATATGGTCCGTAACGCCTTCGTAATATAATTTTTAAAAAGTGATGTATTGGGGCAAAATTTTTTCCCAATTTTTTTGTTTCCAAAAGGTTTTTGTTTTAGTGCCCCGCTTTGCCCCGCATTGATTCCAATTTTTTTAGAAAGCCTGTGTTTTTTTAATGTAAATAGTGGAAAGATTGGTGCCGCTTATTCCCGCTTTGTGAAAAAATTGGTAATTTTGAGCGTTGCACAGTGGTGCCATCTCCATAGGGTGAGCAATAAAAAATAGTAAAGGTACTCCAATTTTGCTGAAATTTGGCGCTTGATCTTGTTGTAGCATAAAAAGAATATATATGCAATATGGTGATGATTGGTACCGTGCCACGCCCCCTACTCTTGTGGGCGGTTATATTAAAAGATATCTGATTTTTATGAAACTCAGTTTGGACGTTAATCTCACGTTTAGAAACGCAATTGTAGAATTTGATCTTCTTTGGTGAATGAATGTGCTGATACAGAATCCTAGATCTATTTGGCCAATGTACCCCAAAAACTGCAATCGATGACTAACATTTTTTGTGTGTGTTCTGTATATACCTAGCTGTATTAAGATTTTTTTAATTAAGGTTTCTCTGGTCCAGTAATCACCCGTAACGAATTATTCAATCACATGAACGCATCAGATGCGGAAAGTATTAACGAGAAATTAAACAGTTTAGACAAATACGTTCTAAGCTTGGGACATACATCGTTTGAAATCCAAGATGATGACCTGCCTGACATTCCCTGATGATGAACCCTAAAGAATAATAACTAACCATGCGACTGGACTTCTGTTACAAATAACAGTGTATCGGATTGTGATACGAGTTTTAGCTTTAGTATTGATTATTTACTAGTCTGGTAATACTGCACACGTAAGCCATGTATAGAAATTCACTATTTTCCGCAGACTTAAATTTTTTTGATAATTACTTAATAAATTGTGTTAGAATTCTCGATTCCAGGCATATAAAAATAAATACCAAAAATCAGCGAAACGTGCGATCTGCTTGTAAGTTGTACATTATTATACTAGAATGAATTATTATACTAGAATGTCCGTAGACTTTTTTGACCACTGTATATATAATAAAATAAAATAAAAACTTAAATATAACTGAAATCACGAGGATAACATAATTAAACAACTTAAAGCAAAAACAAAGATTTTTTAAGCAACTTTGCTGTCCGTAGACTTTTTGCACCACTGTATATATAATAATATAAAATAAGTAGTTAAATATAACTGAAGTCACCATGAATAACATAATTAAATAATTTAAAACAAAAAACAATGATTTTTTTAAGAAACTTTGCTGTCCGTATACTTTTTTGGACCACTGTATATATAATAAAATATAAATAAATAAATAGTTAAATATAACTGAAATCACCATGAGTAACATAAATAAACTATTTAAAACCAAAAAATCATTTTGGCCACCCAGATTGCTCAACTACCTCTATGTGCACCGGTAAATAATAATTGTTATTCAATTATGAATTATTATTTTGGTTTTATTGAAAAAAAAATAATAATTGAATAACAATTTTATTTACCGGTGTTAAGTTCATTAATTCTTAAAAATCTCAAGTAAAATTTAACGCACCATTAAACATACAAACATATAACAATATTTTTAATGTTTGGATTTTAGATGGTAAAATTTTTGCGAGAAATGAAAGAAATTAAAAATAATTAAAAAAACAGAATAAAACAATGAATTAAACCACAAAAGATAACAAAAAAAATTTATTTTTGTTTTTTTTTTTAAGTAAAGAAAAAAAAGTGGAAAATATTTTAAAAACTTAAAAGAAAAGAAAACAGATATTCATAAAAATTAAAAGTAAAAAACTTTGAAGGAAACTAAAAAGTATTTAAAATAAATTAGGCTATCAAGTTCAAAAAAACATATTGAATTTTTTTTTAATATTTTTTTTTAATCAAGAAAAAACAAAAGATTAAAGCTTGAATATGTTTGAAGAAGTAAAAGAGAAGATAAAACAACAACAACGAAAAATAAACAGATATTCTTAAAAGTAAAAGTAGTTTTTCCATATTAAAATAAAAACTTAGACAAATTTTAAAAGAAAATCTGAAAAAAACTTGCTGGCATTAATCTTAATTCTTAAACAAAAAAATAGTCCATCAAATTTTTTCAATAAAAAAAAATGTGGGAAAAATCTTAGAAACCTAGAAAATGAAACAAGCAAAAACAAGTTAGAAACGTAAATAAATTTTAAAACTTTTGCAAATAAGTAATATAATTATTTTTTTCGAAAAATAAAAAAAATGAAAACGTATTAAAAAGAAAACTTTTCGACAGTTAAAGGAAAACAAAAGGCTTTAAAACTTGAAAAAAAAAGAAATAAGAATTCTGAAAAAACAACATTAACTTCTCATTTATTTCAACAAAAAAAAATTAATAAACAAAAGGGAAAAAGAAATTGTAACCACAAATGGTTTATCAAATATTTCAAAATAGGGGAACGCAGTTTTGCATAATTTAACAAAAAAATTTAAAATATTTGATATGTTTAAATTGGAAAGCTTTTAAATATTTACGACACATAAAATATTAAAAAAAAAATAAAAAGACTTACGGCTCAAAAATTTAAAAAAATTATTTTGAGAAAACAATTGTCATTCCAACAACATTGTTAAACAGAATATAGTTATCCAATAATTCCAAAAAAAGCTAAAAAAAAGTGTGGAAAAAATTTTGAAATGTAAGCAATTTTTTAAAACTTTTAACAGATAAATTTTTTTTTGCGAAAAATAAAATAACTACTATTAAAAAATTATTGAACCATAAAAAGGAAAAGAAAAGGTTTTAAAATTTAAAAAATAAAAGAGTGTTAAGAGGAACTCTGAAGAAAAAAGATTAACTTTTCATTAAAATTTAAAAAATTAAAAAAAAACTGGAAGCCAAACTTTTGAAAAAAGAGGAAGGAATATTTCCAAAAAATAAAAATACAATGTGGCAAATAAACTTGCATAGCGAAAAAAAATTAAAAATAGTTTAAAATACATTACAAAGTTTAAATAAATGCTAGAGTATGAATTTTTTTTAATTCGAAGAAAGAAGTTTTGTATGATTTAATCGGGGATTGCCCGTATTGCTTTTTTTTAAATGTATGAAAACATTTATTTGAAGCAATTTCTTAATTTTATAATTTATTTAATAATTTGGGAAAAATTTAAACAACGTGACATCAGGACGGACAAGGCGACAGCTGTTTCGATTATACCTTGTAAATCTCTTCAAAGCCTTTTCTCCCGGGAGTGGGAGTCGAACCCCCACTCCTACGATAGTTGAAATGGTTATAAACGCATTCAGCTACCTCATGCCTTAGTTGTTGTAAAGTTTTTTCCCAATTGCCTTCTTTTTTGCATATTTTAATCTTTTTTCACATGCATACTTCGTATGCAATTATGTGTTAAAGCTATGCTTGGTACGGCGGTTTTCAGCGGGTTCGACTCCCACTCCCGGGAGAAAAGGCTTTGAAGAGATTTACAACGTATAATCGAAACAGCTGTCGCCTTGTCCGTCCTGATGTCACGTTGTTTAAATTTTTCCCAAATTATTAAAGAAAGAAGTTTTAGTTTTTATAATTAAATTAAAACTATGAAATTTCAAATATTTTACGATAGATAAAAAAGTATTAAAAAAAATTGGAAAATAAAAGAAAAACAAAGTTTTGCAGCTTAAAAATTAGAAATGTGCAAAACAAACTCTTGAATAAATTTTTCTTAAAAAAAAATAAATAAATAAAATTAAAAATATGACAAAATATATCTTTGCAAATGTAGAAAATTAAACCTTCAAAAATTAAAAAAAAAAAATTAATTTCTTCAAACAGCCAAACGAGTGAAAATTTTATAATTCATCAAAGTTTGAAAATTTAAAAAATTTTGTCCAAAAGACTAAAAAAAGTATTACGAGAAATAGAAAGATTAAAAAGTATTAAAAAAATCGTTAAATGGAAAAAGCAGATTCTGAAGCTTAAAAGGGTTTAAAAATTTAGAAAAAGTTAAAAATATATATTATTTTTTTTAATATTTTATTCCAAAGTATTTTAACAAAAATTTTAAGATGTGGAAAACAGATCTTTGAAAATTTAATTTAGTTCTAAAACTTTGAAATTTTTTTTGTAAGTTAAACTAATTTTTTTAAAGGTGTAAAAATAAATAAATAGTGTTTTTTCAGTTACTCTATGTAAAGGAGTTTTATGAAAATTTGAAAATAAGAAGCTTAATACTAAAGACGTTAATATTGTTATATATTATATTTTTGAATAAAATTTAACAATTATTTTCGTGAAAATTTTTTTTTTTCTTTAATCGTCACTGATATATAAGGCAGCCCTCGTGCATCTAGCATATATGTATTAACTGTAATTTTAACTGTAAGCATATATGTACATTATTTTAATTCTCTTTTCATGTACTTTAAATAAACAAGCGATCTCATGTTTTATTGAATAGTGACTTCATGTAACTCAATGAAATCAATATGAATCGAATTGTTTGATTCCGATTTTGAGCCTTCTCGTTGTGTTTTTTTTTTTTTGCATAAATTTAAAAAGTCAAAAGTGTCAGCAAAGCAAAAATGCACAACTGAAATAGAAATTCCTCAAACTTACACACATACAAATCTGGCGATCATGTAAAATGCATTTGGGATATTAATGAAAATTTCAATTGGGTTATACGTAACGGTTACTAAAGTTCAGTGCTGCTAAACATTTGCACTCGTGCGCAATGCGCATGTATGTATATAGTGTGTGTGTGTCAAAGTACGTTTTATAAATACAGTGGTCAAAGAACACACCTTATATTCAAATTAAAAATGATCCGCATCGAAAAAGTTAAACTATCAAAAGCTCGAAAAAAGCTACCACAGAGCTTTTTATACGAGTTTTGTAAGCTTTTATATTTAAATTTGAATTATTTCAGCGCTCTTGGCTTGAAAACGGCTTTACAAGTTTTCCACCGACTGCTTAAACAGGAATGAGGCTTAAAATCTCCGATTAATCTAATGCAATGGTTAACAAACTAGATTTTGTGGTCCCAAACCGTCCATTATTTATGCAAAGATGCGCAGCCTGGATGACGAAGGAGAATTTTGAACAACTCCAATATCTTAAGAGCTGAGAGAGCACTTTACGCTGTTAAAGATGAAAAACTTTGGGGCAGATTGCTATCAATAATCTACTAGCTGATCTGAAGTCGACAGAGATTACCCACTCAAAAGTCAAAAGTGCTCACTACAAGCTTTCTGAATATCCCCAAGTCTATGGGTAATAGGCAGAGAAGAAATATTGAGACGATATCAAGAACAATATATTGTCCCATGAAATCACTGACACAGCACAAACCCACCATTGCAACTAAGGTTGGTCATTAAAAGAGCAATGAGAACTTTGTCTGCGACCCAATCTAAGCCCCCATCGAAACAAGCAAGTGAAATGAGAGCTGAAACACGAATTAAATGATGGCTACATTGAAATGACAGCACTTGGTCGGGAAAACCCCGAATCACTTCGGTACATAGAACAGGCCATCGCGGAAAGCGACACCTCGTGAAATTTGGCACTTTTACCGACTTAATGCCTGGCGATTTTATTTTCAACATGGACGGCAATATGGGACATCCACGGCATTACGCTCCTACTGCCTTACACCTAAAAACACCGGGTGTGTCGTCCGATCACGACCTACGTATTGGCAAGCATGCAGTCGCAATTGTATCTAAAATTCAAAGCCGTTACAAAAGCTTGAAGTCCCTTGACGGCAGCACTTGGAGCAAAGATAAAGAAACGCTAATAGCCACTTATAAAGTATTTGGCTGGCCGTTTGTATGCTACGCGTCTCTATTATAGTCGCCGAGCTTTAAAAAAACACACTGAAGGAAACTGCAGGGCTGTCGAAACACCGCGCTCAAAACTGCTAAGGTATGTATTCTTATGTCTTTAGAATACAATCTATACATTGAGGCGAGAATACTTCTTATAAAGAAGATTCAATAAGTGCAGGCATCCCAACAGAAATCTTATTGAAGAGGTGCAGCCTCCTAGGAACTTAAGAAGTCTGTAAGCACTATAAAGAAGTTTGGCACTGAAGAAGTCAGCCGTAGAAAAACAGAAGCACAAAACGGCCCTCAGAGCGTCCACAAGAAATCATCAAATAACTATGCCAACAATTGCCCGTTGAACCTCGTCCTCAAAGACAAATACTCCAAACTAGCAGTTGAGCCAAGCAACCTCCCTAGGGAGACGCGCGTCACTGTTTGGCCAAACTCTGTTGAAACAGCAAGTTTCCCCGGACTTCCGTTAGAGGATATTGATGACAAGTGAGGTGAGTGGTCACACCTATTTCATGGGGAGAAACACTGCTACAACAGCAGCGCTAAGCCACGCTTAGATGCTACCCGTCAAATCAAAAGACGATTTGCTTCGATTTCGTCTTACTGACATTCTGCTGTAACAAATTTCGCCTGAAAACACAACCTTGTGCTGACTTAGCCGTGGATGCTATTAGAGTTACATATGAACACAAATTGGCGCCGAAATACAATTAAAATACCTCGGACGCCTTGTTTTATGAAATGGTACATCATTATGGCACCACAATTATGCTTAGCAACAAATAGTAGTATTTTTCTTTTAACTTGCACAAATATATAAAGGAATCATGAAATTTACATTGAATACTATTTCGTTTTTTTATTGCCCTCGTTTCAAAACGGATAAGCTATAAAAAGCAGAGGTCAAAAAGTTTATCAGTCGCGTTAGATGACGGCACACAAATATTTTGTTTCATAATGACTTAATTTAACGGCGCAAAGGAGTTTTATTTTTTTCAACCACAAAAACAATACTATATATTATAATATTTGAAAATTTTAGAATCCATCTCTATAACACATTTTAAATAGCATAATTAAATTTAACGATTAAACGAATGTGACAAACCCGAACAAAACGAATATAAGAGGAAACAAGTAAGGAAGGCTAAGTTTGGGTGTAACCGAACATTACATACTCAGCTGAGAGCTATTATGGATACAAAATAAGGGAAAATCACCATGTAGGAAAATGAACGCAGGGTAACCCTGGAATGTGTTTGTATGACATGTGTATCAAATGGAAGGTATTAAAGAGTATTTTAAAAGGGAGTGGGCCTTAGTTAGGTGGACGCCTTTTCGAGATATCGCCATAAAGGTGGACCAGAGGTGACTCTAGACTTTGTTGTACGATATGGGTATCAACTGAAAGGTGTTAATGAGTATTTTAAAAGGGAGTGCGCCTCAGTTCTATAGGTGGGCGCCTTTTCGAGATAACGCCATAAAGGTGGACCAGGGGTGACTCTAGAATTTGTTTGTACGATATGGGTATCAAATGAAAGGTGTTAATGGGTATTTTAATAGGGAGTGGTCCTTAGTTCTATAGGTGGACGCCTTTTCGAGATATCGCCATAAAGGTGGACCAGAGGTGACTCTAGAATTTGTTGTACGATATGGGTATCAACTGAAAGGTGTTAATGAGTATTTTAAAAGGGAGTGCGCCTCAGTTCTATAGGTGGGCGCCTTTTCGAGATAACGCCATAAAGGTGGACCAGGGGTGACTCTAGAATTTGTTTGTACGATATGGGTATCAAATGAAAGGTGTTAATGGGTATTTTAATAGGGAGTGGGCCTTAGTTCTATAGGTGGACGCCTTTTCGAGATATCGCCATAAAGGTGGACCAGAGGTGACTCTAGAATTTGTTGTACGATATGGGTATCAAATGAAGGGTGTTAATGAGTATTTTAATAGGGAGTGGGCCTTAGTTCTATATGTGGACGCCTTTTCGAGATATCGCCATAAAGGTGGACCAGAGGTGACTCTAGAATTTGTTGTACGATATGGGTATCAAATGAAAGTGTTAATGAGTATTTTAATAGGGAGTGGGCCTTAGTTCTATATGTGCACGCCTTTTCGAGATATCGCCATAAAGGTGGACCAGAGGTGACACTAGAATTTGTTGTACGATATGGGTATCAAATGAAAGTGTTAATGAGTATTTTAAAAGGGAATGGGCCTTAGTTCTATAGGTGGGCGCCTTTTCGAGATAACGCCATAAAGGTGGACCAGGGGTGACTCTAGAATTTGTTTGTACGATATGGGTATCAAATGAAAGTGTTAATGAGTATTTTAAAAGGGAATGGGCCTTAGTTCTATAGGTGGGCGCCTTTTCGAGATAACGCCATAAAGGTGGACCAGCGGTGACTCTAGAATTTGTTTGTACGATATGGGTATCAACTGAAAGGTGTTAATAAGTATTTTAAAAGGGAGTGCGCCTCAGTTCTATAGGTGGGCGCCTTTTCGAGATAACGCCATAAAGGTGGACCAGGGGTGACTCTAGAATTTGTTGTACGATATGGGTATCAAATGAAAGTGTTAATGAGTATTTTAATAGGGAGTGGGCCTTAGTTCTATATGTGCACGCCTTTTCGAGATATCGCCATAAAGGTGGACCAGAGGTGACTCTAGAATTTGTTGTACGATATGGGTATCAAATGAAAGTGTTAATGAGTATTTTAATAGGGAGTGGGCCTTAGTTCTATAGGTGGACGCCTTTTCGAGATATCGCCATAAAGGTGGACCAGAGGTGACTCTAGAATTTGTTGTACGATATGGGTATCAAATGAAAGTGTTAATGAGTATTTTAAAAGGGAATGGGCCTTAGTTCTATAGGTGGGCGCCTTTTCGAGATAACGCCATAAAGGTGGACCAGCGGTGACTCTAGAATTTGTTTGTACGATATGGGTATCAACTGAAAGGTGTTAATAAGTATTTTAAAAGGGAGTGCGCCTCAGTTCTATAGGTGGGCGCCTTTTCGAGATAACGCCATAAAGGTGGACCAGGGGTGACTCTAGAATTTGTTTGTACGATATGGGTATCAAATGAAAGGTGTTAATGGGTATTTTAATAGGGAGTGGGCCTTAGTTCTATAGGTGGACGCCTTTTCGAGATATCGCCATAAAGGTGGACCAGAGGTGACTCTAGAATTTGTTGTACGATATGGGTATCAACTGAAAGGTGTTAATGAGTATTTTAAAAGGGAGTGCGCCTCAGTTCTATAGGTGGGCGCCTTTTCGAGATAACGCCATAAAGGTGGACCAGGGGTGACTCTAGAATTTGTTTGTACGATATGGGTATCAAATGAAAGGTGTTAATGGGTATTTTAATAGGGAGTGGGCCTTAGTTCTATAGGTGGACGCCTTTTCGAGATATCGCCATAAAGGTGGACCAGAGGTGACTCTAGAATTTGTTGTACGATATGGGTATCAAATGAAGGGTGTTAATGAGTATTTTAATAGGGAGTGGGCCTTAGTTCTATATGTGGACGCCTTTTCGAGATATCGCCATAAAGGTGGACCAGAGGTGACTCTAGAATTTGTTGTACGATATGGGTATCAAATGAAAGGTGTTAATGAGTATTTTAATAGGGAATGGGCCTTAGTTCTATAGGTGGACGCCTTTTCGAGATATCGCCTTAAGGTGGACCAGAGCTGACTCTAGAATTTGTTGTACGATATGGGTATCAAATGAAAGGTGTTAATGAGTATTTTAATAGGGAGTGGGCCTTAGTTCTATAGGTGGACGCCTTTTCGAGATATCGCCATAAAGGTGGACCAGAGGTGACTCTAGAATTTGTTGTACGATATGGGTATCAAATGAAAGTGTTAATGAGTATTTTAAAAGGGAATGGGCCTTAGTTCTATAGGTGGGCGCCTTTTCGAGATAACGCCATAAAGGTGGACCAGCGGTGACTCTAGAATTTGTTTGTACGATATGGGTATCAACTGAAAGGTGTTAATAAGTATTTTAAAAGGGAGTGGGCCTTAGTTCTATAGGTGAACGGCTTATCGAGATAACGCCATAGAGGTGGACCAGGGGTGACTCTAGAATTTGTTTGTACGATATGGGTATCAAATGAAAGGTGTTAATGGGTATTTTAATAGGGAGTGGGCCTTAGTTCTATAGGTGGACGCCTTTTCGAGATATCGCCATAAAAGTGGACGAGGCGTGACTACAATGCGTTCGTAAAATATGGGTGTGAAACGAAAGGTGTTAATAAGTATTTTAAAAGGGAGTGGGCCTTAGCTCTATGGGTGGACGCCTTTTCGAGATATCGCCATAAAGGTGGACCAGGGGTGACTCTAGAATTTGTTTGTACGATATGGGTATCAAATGAAAGGTGTTAATGGGTATTTTAATAGGGAGTGGGCCTTAGTTCTATAGGTGGACGCCTTTTCGAGATATCGCCATAAAGGTGGATGAGGGGTGACTACAATGCGTTCGTAAAATATGGGTGTGAAACGAAAGGTGTTAATAAGTATTTTAAAAGGGAGTTGGCCTTAGTACTATGGGTGGACGCCTTTTCGAGGTATCGCCATAAAGGTGGACCTGAGGTGACTCTAGAATTTGTTGTACGATATTGGTATCAAATTAAAGGTGTTAATGGGTATTTTAATAGGGAGTGTGCCTTAGTTCTATAGGTGGACGCCTTTTCGAGATAACGCCATAAAGGTGGACCAGGGGTGACTCTAGAATTTGTTTGTACGATATGGGTATCAAATGAAAGGTGTTAATGGGTATTTTAATAGGGAGTGGGCCTTAGTTCTATAGGTGGACGCCTTTTCGAGATATCGCCATAAAGGTGGACGAGGCGTGACTACAATGCGTTCGTAAAATATGGGTGTGAAACGAAAGGTGTTAATAAGTATTTTAAAAGGGAGTGGGCCTTAGCTCTATGGGTGGACGCCTTTTCGAGATATCGCCATAAAGGTGGACCAGGGGTGACTCTAGAATTTGTTTGTACGATATTGGTATCAAATGAAAGGTGTTAATGGGTATTTTAATAGGGAGTGGGCCTTAGTTCTATAGGTGGACGCCTTTTCGAGATAACGCCATAAAGGTGGACCAGGGGTGACTCTAGAATTTGTTTGTACGATATGGGAATCAAATGAAAGGTGTTAATGGGTATTTTAATAGGGAGTGGGCCTTAGCTCTATGGGTGGACGCCTTTTCGAGATATCGCCATAAAGGTGGACCAGGGGTGACTCTAGAATTTGTTTGTACGATATTGGTATCAAATGAAAGGTGTTAATGGGTATTTTAATAGGGAGTGGGCCTTAGTTCTATAGGTGGACGCCTTTTCGAGATAACGCCATAAAGGTGGACCAGGGGTGACTCTAGAATTTGTTTCTACGATATGGTATGAAATGAAAGGTGTTAATGGGTATTTTAATAGGGAGTGGGCCTTAGTTCTATAGGTGGACGCCTTTTCGATATAACGCCATAAAGGTGGACCAGGGGTGACTCTAGAATGCGCTTGTATAATATGGTTATCAAACGAAAGGTCTTAGTTCTATAGGTGGACGCCTTTTCGAGATATCGCCATAAAGGTGGACCAGCGGTGACTCTAGAATTTGTTTGTACGATATGGGTATCAAATGAAAGGTGTTAATGGGTATTTTAATAGGGAGTGGGCCTCAGTTCTATAGGTGGACGCCTTTTCGAGATATCGCCATAAAGGTGGACCAGCGGTGACTCTAGGATGTGTGCTTACGATATGGGTATCAAATTAGAGGTATTAATGAGGGTTTTAAAAGGGAGTGGTGGTAGTTGTATAGGTGGTCGCCTATTCGATATATCGGCATAAAGGTGTGCCAGGGGTGACTCTAGAATGCGTTTGTACGATATGGGTATCAAATTAAAGGTGTTAATAAGTATTTTAAAAGGGAGTGGGCCTTAGTTCTATGGGTGGACGCCTTTTCGAGATATCGCCATAAAGGTGGACCAGGGGTGACTCTAGAATTTGTTTGTACGATATGGGTATCAAATGAAAGGTGTTAATGGGTATTTTAATAGGGAGTGGGCCTCAGTTCTATAGGTGGACGCCTTTTCGAGATATCGCCATAAAGGTGGACCAGCGGTGACTCTAGGATGTGTGCTTACGATATGGGTATCAAATTAGAGGTATTAATGAGGGTTTTAAAAGGGAGTGGTGGTAGTTGTATAGGTGGTCGCCTTTTCGAGATATCGGCATAAAGGTGTGTCAGGGGTGACTCTAGAATGCGTTTGTACAATATGGTTATCAAGCGAAAGGTCTTAGTTCTATAGGTGGACGCCTTTTCGAGATATCGCCATAAAGGTGGACCAGCGGTGACTCTAGGATGTGTTTGTACGATATGGGTATCAAATTAAAGGTATTAATGAGGGTTTAAAAAGGGGGTGGCGGTAGTTGTATAGGTGGTCTCCTTTTCGAGATTTCGGCATAAAGGTGGACCAGGGGTGACTCTAGAATGCGTCTGTACAATATGGGTATCAAACGAAAGGTGTTAATGAGTATTTTAAAAGGAAGTGGGCCTTAGTTCTATAGGTGGACGCCTTTTCGAGATATCGCCGTAAAGGTGGACCAGGGGTGACTCTAGGATGTGTTTGTACGATATGGGTATCAAATTAAAGGTATTAATGAGGGTTTAAAAAGGGAGTGGTGGTGGTTGTATAGGTGGTCGCCTTTTTGAGATATCGGCATAAAGGTGGACCAGGGGTGACTCTAGAATGCGTTTGTACAATATGGGTATCAAACGAAAGGTGTTAACGATTATTTTAAAAGGGCGTGGGGCTTAGTTCTATAGGTGGACGCCTTTACGAGATATCGCCATAAAGGTGGACCAGGGGTGACTCTAGAATGTGTTTGTACGATATGGGTATCAAATTAAAGGTATTAGTGAGGGTTTTAAAAGGGTGTGGTGGTAGTTGTATAGGTGGTCGCCTTTTCGAGATTTCGGCATAAAGGTGGACCAGGGGTGACTATAGAATGCGTTTGTACAATATGGGTATCAAACGAAATGTGGTAATGAGTATTTTAAAAGGGCGTGTGGCTTAGTTCTATAGGTGGACGCCTTTACGAGATATCGCCATAAAGGTGGACCAGGGGTGACTCTAGAATGCGTCTGTACAATATGGGTATCAAACGAAAGGTGTTAATGAGTATTTTAAAAGGAAGTGGGCCTTAGTTCTTTAGGTGGACGCCTTTTCGAGATATCGCCATAAAGGTTGACCAGGGGTGACTCTAGACTTTGTTTGTACGATATGGGTATCAAATGAAAGGTGTTAATGAGCCTTTTTAAAAGGGAGTGGGCCTTACTTCTATAGGTAGACGCCTTTTCGAGATATCGCCATAAAGGTGGACCAGGGGTGACTCTAGGATGTGTTTGTACGATATGGGTATCAAATTAAAGGTATTAATGAGGGTTTAAAAAGGGGGTGGCGGTAGTTGTATAGGTGGTCTCCTTTTCGAGATTTCGGCATAAAGGTGGACCAGGGGTGACTCTAGAATGCGTCTGTACAATATGGGTATCAAACGAAAGGTGTTAATGAGTATTTTAAAAGGAAGTGGGCCTTAGTTCTATAGGTGGACGCCTTTTCGAGATATCGCCATAAAGGTGGACCAGGGATGACTCTAGAATATGTTTGTACGATATGGGTATCAAATGAAAGGTGTTAATGAGTATTTTAAAAGGGAGTGATCCTTAGTTCCATAGGTGGACGCCGTTTCGCGATATCGCCATAAAGGTGGACCAGGGGTGACCCTAGAATTTGTTTGTACGATATGGGTATCAAATGAAAGGGGTTAATGAGCATTTTAAAAGGGAGTGGGCCTTAGTTCTATAGGTGGACGCCTTTTCGAAATATCGCCATAAAGGTGGACCAGGGGTGACTCTATAATGCGTTTGTACAATATGGGTATCAAACGAAAGGTGTTAACGATTATTTTAAAAGGGCGTGGGGCTTAGTTCTATAGGTAGACGCCTTTTCGAGATATCGCCGTAAAGGTGGACCAGGGGTGACTCTAGGATGTGTTTGTACGATATGGGTATCAAATTAAAGGTATTAATGAGGGTTTAAAAAGGGGGTGGCGGTAGTTGTATAGGTGGTCGCCTTTTCGAGATTTCGGCATAAAGGTGGACCAGGGGTGACTATAGAATGCGTTTGTACAATATGGGTATCAAACGAAAGGTGTTAACGATTATTTTAAAAGGGCGTGGGGCTTAGTTCTATAGGTAGACGCCTTTTCGAGATATCGCCGTAAAGGTGGACCAGGGGTGACTCTAGGATGTGTTTGTACGATATGGGTATCAAATTAAAGGTATTAATGAGGGTTTAAAAAGGGGGTGGCGGTAGTTGTATAGGTGGTCGCCTTTTCGAGATTTCGGCATAAAGGTGGACCAGGGGTGACTATAGAATGCGTTTGTACAATATGGGTATCAAACGAAATGTGGTAATGAGTATTTTAAAAGGGCGTGTGGCTTAGTTCTATAGGTGGACGCCTTTACGAGATATCGCCATAAAGGTGGACCAGGGGTGACTCTAGAATGCGTCTGTACAATATGGGTATCAAACGAAAGGTGTTAATGAGTATTTTAAAAGGAAGTGGGCCTTAGTTCTTTAGGTGGACGCCTTTTCGAGATATCGCCATAAAGGTTGACCAGGGGTGACTCTAGACTTTGTTTGTACGATATGGGTATCAAATGAAAGGTGTTAATGAGCCTTTTTAAAAGGGAGTGGGCCTTACTTCTATAGGTAGACGCCTTTTCGAGATATCGCCATAAAGGTGGACCAGGGGTGACTCTAGGATGTGTTTGTACGATATGGGTATCAAATTAAAGGTATTAATGAGGGTTTAAAAAGGGGGTGGCGGTAGTTGTATAGGTGGTCTCCTTTTCGAGATTTCGGCATAAAGGTGGACCAGGGGTGACTCTAGAATGCGTCTGTACAATATGGGTATCAAACGAAAGGTGTTAATGAGTATTTTAAAAGGAAGTGGGCCTTAGTTCTATAGGTGGACGCCTTTTCGAGATATCGCCATAAAGGTGGACCAGGGATGACTCTAGAATATGTTTGTACGATATGGGTATCAAATGAAAGGTGTTAATGAGTATTTTAAAAGGGAGTGATCCTTAGTTCCATAGGTGGACGCCGTTTCGCGATATCGCCATAAAGGTGGACCAGGGGTGACCCTAGAATTTGTTTGTACGATATGGGTATCAAATGAAAGGGGTTAATGAGCATTTTAAAAGGGAGTGGGCCTTAGTTCTATAGGTGGACGCCTTTTCGAAATATCGCCATAAAGGTGGACCAGGGGTGACTCTATAATGCGTTTGTACAATATGGGTATCAAACGAAAGGTGTTAACGATTATTTTAAAAGGGCGTGGGGCTTAGTTCTATAGGTAGACGCCTTTTCGAGATATCGCCGTAAAGGTGGACCAGGGGTGACTCTAGGATGTGTTTGTACGATATGGGTATCAAATTAAAGGTATTAATGAGGGTTTAAAAAGGGGGTGGCGGTAGTTGTATAGGTGGTCGCCTTTTCGAGATTTCGGCATAAAGGTGGACCAGGGGTGACTATAGAATGCGTTTGTACAATATGGGTATCAAACGAAAGGTGTTAACGATTATTTTAAAAGGGCGTGGGGCTTAGTTCTATAGGTAGACGCCTTTTCGAGATATCGCCGTAAAGGTGGACCAGGGGTGACTCTAGGATGTGTTTGTACGATATGGGTATCAAATTAAAGGTATTAATGAGGGTTTAAAAAGGGGGTGGCGGTAGTTGTATAGGTGGTCGCCTTTTCGAGATTTCGGCATAAAGGTGGACCAGGGGTGACTATAGAATGCGTTTGTACAATATGGGTATCAAACGAAATGTGTTAATGAGTATTTTAAAAGGGCGTGGGGCTTAGTTCTATAGGTGGACGCCTTTACGAGATATCGCCATAAAGGTGGACCAGGGGTGACTCTAGAATGTGTTTGTACGATATGGGTATCAAATTAAAGGTATTAGTGAGGGTTTTAAAAGGGTGTGGTGGTAGTTGTATAGGTGGTCGCCTTTTCGAGATTTCGGCATAAAGGTGGACCAGGGGTGACTATAGAATGCGTTTGTACAATATGGGTATCAAACGAAATGTGGTAATGAGTATTTTAAAAGGGCGTGTGGCTTAGTTCTATAGGTGGACGCCTTTACGAGATATCGCCATAAAGGTGGACCAGGGGTGACTCTAGAATGCGTCTGTACAATATGGGTATCAAACGAAAGGTGTTAATGAGTATTTTAAAAGGAAGTGGGCCTTAGTTCTTTAGGTGGACGCCTTTTCGAGATATCGCCATAAAGGTTGACCAGGGGTGACTCTAGACTTTGTTTGTACGATATGGGTATCAAATGAAAGGTGTTAATGAGCCTTTTTAAAAGGGAGTGGGCCTTACTTCTATAGGTAGACGCCTTTTCGAGATATCGCCATAAAGGTGGACCAGGGGTGACTCTAGGATGTGTTTGTACGATATGGGTATCAAATTAAAGGTATTAATGAGGGTTTAAAAAGGGGGTGGCGGTAGTTGTATAGGTGGTCTCCTTTTCGAGATTTCGGCATAAAGGTGGACCAGGGGTGACTCTAGAATGCGTCTGTACAATATGGGTATCAAACGAAAGGTGTTAATGAGTATTTTAAAAGGAAGTGGGCCTTAGTTCTATAGGTGGACGCCTTTTCGAGATATCGCCATAAAGGTGGACCAGGGATGACTCTAGAATATGTTTGTACGATATGGGTATCAAATGAAAGGTGTTAATGAGTATTTTAAAAGGGAGTGATCCTTAGTTCCATAGGTGGACGCCGTTTCGCGATATCGCCATAAAGGTGGACCAGGGGTGACCCTAGAATTTGTTTGTACGATATGGGTATCAAATGAAAGGGGTTAATGAGCATTTTAAAAGGGAGTGGGCCTTAGTTCTATAGGTGGACGCCTTTTCGAAATATCGCCATAAAGGTGGACCAGGGGTGACTCTATAATGCGTTTGTACAATATGGGTATCAAACGAAAGGTGTTAACGATTATTTTAAAAGGGCGTGGGGCTTAGTTCTATAGGTAGACGCCTTTTCGAGATATCGCCGTAAAGGTGGACCAGGGGTGACTCTAGGATGTGTTTGTACGATATGGGTATCAAATTAAAGGTATTAATGAGGGTTTAAAAAGGGGGTGGCGGTAGTTGTATAGGTGGTCGCCTTTTCGAGATTTCGGCATAAAGGTGGACCAGGGGTGACTATAGAATGCGTTTGTACAATATGGGTATCAAACGAAAGGTGTTAACGATTATTTTAAAAGGGCGTGGGGCTTAGTTCTATAGGTAGACGCCTTTTCGAGATATCGCCGTAAAGGTGGACCAGGGGTGACTCTAGGATGTGTTTGTACGATATGGGTATCAAATTAAAGGTATTAATGAGGGTTTAAAAAGGGGGTGGCGGTAGTTGTATAGGTGGTCGCCTTTTCGAGATTTCGGCATAAAGGTGGACCAGGGGTGACTATAGAATGCGTTTGTACAATATGGGTATCAAACGAAATGTGTTAATGAGTATTTTAAAAGGGCGTGGGGCTTAGTTCTATAGGTGGACGCCTTTACGAGATATCGCCATAAAGGTGGACCAGGGGTGACTCTAGAATGTGTTTGTACGATATGGGTATCAAATTAAAGGTATTAGTGAGGGTTTTAAAAGGGTGTGGTGGTAGTTGTATAGGTGGTCGCCTTTTCGAGATTTCGGCATAAAGGTGGACCAGGGGTGACTATAGAATGCGTTTGTACAATATGGGTATCAAACGAAATGTGGTAATGAGTATTTTAAAAGGGCGTGTGGCTTAGTTCTATAGGTGGACGCCTTTACGAGATATCGCCATAAAGGTGGACCAGGGGTGACTCTAGAATGCGTCTGTACAATATGGGTATCAAACGAAAGGTGTTAATGAGTATTTTAAAAGGAAGTGGGCCTTAGTTCTTTAGGTGGACGCCTTTTCGAGATATCGCCATAAAGGTTGACCAGGGGTGACTCTAGACTTTGTTTGTACGATATGGGTATCAAATGAAAGGTGTTAATGAGCCTTTTTAAAAGGGAGTGGGCCTTACTTCTATAGGTAGACGCCTTTTCGAGATATCGCCATAAAGGTGGACCAGGGGTGACTCTAGGATGTGTTTGTACGATATGGGTATCAAATTAAAGGTATTAATGAGGGTTTAAAAAGGGGGTGGCGGTAGTTGTATAGGTGGTCTCCTTTTCGAGATTTCGGCATAAAGGTGGACCAGGGGTGACTCTAGAATGCGTCTGTACAATATGGGTATCAAACGAAAGGTGTTAATGAGTATTTTAAAAGGAAGTGGGCCTTAGTTCTATAGGTGGACGCCTTTTCGAGATATCGCCATAAAGGTGGACCAGGGATGACTCTAGAATATGTTTGTACGATATGGGTATCAAATGAAAGGTGTTAATGAGTATTTTAAAAGGGAGTGATCCTTAGTTCCATAGGTGGACGCCGTTTCGCGATATCGCCATAAAGGTGGACCAGGGGTGACCCTAGAATTTGTTTGTACGATATGGGTATCAAATGAAAGGGGTTAATGAGCATTTTAAAAGGGAGTGGGCCTTAGTTCTATAGGTGGACGCCTTTTCGAAATATCGCCATAAAGGTGGACCAGGGGTGACTCTATAATGCGTTTGTACAATATGGGTATCAAACGAGAGGTGTTAATAAGTATTTCAAAAGGGCGTGGGGCTTAGTTCTATAGGTGGACGCCTTTTCGAGATATCGCCATAAAGGTTGACCAGGGGTGACTCTAGAATGTGTTTGTACGATATCGGTATCAAATTAAAGGCATTAATGAGGGTTTTAAAAGGTAGTGGTGGTAGTTGTATAGGTGGTCGCCTTTTCGAGATATCACCATAAAGGTGGACCAGGGGTGACTCTAGACTTTGTTTGTACGATATGGGTATCAAATGAAAGGTGTTAATGAGCCTTTTTAAAAGGGAGTGGGCCTTAGTTCTATAGGTGGTCGCCTTTTCGAGATATCGCCATAAAGGTGGACCAGGGGTGACCCTAGAATTTGTTTGTACGATATGGGTATCAAATGAAAGGTGTTAATGAGTATTTTAAAAGGGCGCGGGGCTTATACCAATACAAAGTGAGTTCAGATAAGTACGTGAACTGAGTTTAGTAAATATATATCGATTTTTGCTCAAGTTATCATGTTAAAGGCCGAGCGGGAGGACAGACGGTCGACTGTGTATAAAAACTGGGCGTGGCTTCAACCGATTTCGATTTTTCACAGAAATAAGTTATTGTCCCAGAATCTAAGCCTCTACCAAATTTCACAAGGATTGGTAAATTTTTGTTCGACTTATGGCATTAAAAGTATCCTAGACAAATTAAATGAAAAAGGGCGGACCCACGGCCATTTTGAAATTTTCTTTTATTTTTGCATTTTGTTGCACCATATCATTACTGGAGTTGAATGTTCACATAATTTAGTTATATACTGTAAAGATATTAAATTTGTTGTTAAAATTTGACTAATTTTTATTAAGCATACATATAGTAATAGGAGTAACGTTCCTGCCAAATTTCATCATGATATCTTCAACGGCTGCCAAATTACAGCTTGCAAAAGTTCTAAATTACCTTCTTTTAAAAGTGGGCGGTGTCACGCCCATTGTCCAAAATTTTACAAATTTTCTATTCAGCGTCATCAGTTCAACTCACCTACCGAGTTTCATCGCTTTATCCGTCTTTGGTAATGAATTTTCGCACTTTTTCGGTTTTTCGAAATTTTCGATATCGAAAAAGTGGGCGTGGTTATAGTCCGATATTGTTCATTTTAAATAGCGATCTGAGATGAGTGCTCAGGAACCTACGTACCAAATTTCATCAAGATACCTCAAAATTTACTCAAGTTATCATGTTAACGGACAGACGGACGGACGGACATAGCTCGATCAAATTTTTTTTCTATCCTGATCATTTTGATATATGGAAGTCTATATCTATCTCGATTCCTTTATACCTGTACAACCAACCGTTATCCAATCAAAGTTAATATACTCTGTGAGCTCTGCTCAACTGAGTATAAAAATAAAGTTAAAGTTAAAGTTAAAGTGAAAGTTAAATATTAACTTCTCATTTATTCAATAAAAGTAAAAAATTTTTTTTCTTATCGGTCACCACGCTTAAAAAGGTTAACTTTAATAGATATCAAAGACAAAACATGACTTAATATCAAAGAAAACAAAATGTTGCATAAATATTATAATTGCATAAGTTGATAATATGCAATAGCTTTACCGCGGCAGTCCCCGAGTGCCACACGTCATTTTTTTATATGTATGTATATACATGTATGCCCTTTACTTTGTTTTGATTTTAGTAATTTTTGTTATTGAAAGCCAATTACACTGTGCTAGTTGCGTAAATGATTATGGATAGTTCGAATGAGTTCTTGAGCACTGACAACGATTGTTTGAGGATTATCTTAAATACTGTAAGCAAAAATCATCCGGGCTTGCAGCTCTGTCACATTAACGCTCGTAGCTTTAACACCCCAAAGCTTGATTACATGAACTTCATTCTGCAGGATTCAAAGATAGATATTTTATGTGTGACTGAGACCTGGTTTAGAGAAGATATTGGTGATAACATGTATGCATTAAATGGCTACAAAGTGAATAAGAACGACACGAAAACAGGTGCCAGAGGCGGGGGTGTTGCCATATACTGCAAAGCAAATATTCCTCACAAAATAATTTTTAATTCAAATGTAGATGATCCTATTGAGTATATTTTAATGGAAGTTGAGAATAGGTCTAATAAGTGCTTAAATGTATGTGTATACAACCCCAATAAAACATTCAAGCTTGATAATTTATTTTCGCAATTGGTCCAATTTTCTCACATGTATGAGCATATACTACTTTGTGGTGATTTCAACACGGATGTACTAAATAGAGGCTCACGATGTCATTTTAACCCAATTGTAAACCTAGTTTGCTAGATTTGATGTGCACATCCAACAGTTCGGAAATGCTCCATTGTGAGCAATTCTCCCTTGCCGGATTATCTGACCACGACATGTTTATTTCATATAATCTAGCCCTAAGTTGCACAAATAGAACACAGTTCTACTACAGGGATTTTAAAGCAGTCAATCTTTCTGAGCTTGCATATGAGGCTAGTGTTTTGCATTGGAACGGCGTGTGGATCCTTCCTGATATTAATCAAAAACTTAATTTTTTTGTATCGCAAGTACTTTACTTGTTTGATAAATATGTTCCACTAAAGGAAGTCAAAACTGAAAGCAGGAAACAGCCATGGTTCACGAATCAAGTTTTGTCGGCTATTAGAGCACGCAATAAGTTATATAGTCGTTGGAAGCGTGACTCTACGGAAACAGCTTGGGAGTTTTATCGCCAAGCCAGAAATAATGCTACACTGCTAATTAAGAATTCCAAAAGAGAATTTTATAAAACGAAGCTTGTACTGATTTTCCGGTTAAAAATCTGTGGCAAAATTTAAGATCCCTGCGATTTAAATCAAGATGATATGAACAATTTCTTTCAACAGTCATGCAAAACAAAGAATTACGGGAACTTCAAGATTGATGAAAATTTACTTCATACACCAGAACATGAATTTCAGTTCAATGCAGTAACAGAGGTCGATGTCATGAGAAGTATGATTGCAATTAAATCGAATGCAGTTGGTGAGGATGGTGTTAGTCTTAGGTTTTTGAAACTGATAATACAATACATAGTGCCAACTCTGACTCACATAATTAATTTTACAATTACAACGTCAACCTTTCCCGAAGCTTGGAAAATAGCAAGTCATTCCTGTTGCAAAAAAACCGTCGGCTGCTGTCTCAACAGATTATCGTCCCATAAGTATATTGCCAGTCTTGTCAAAAGTCTGGGAGAAGTTAGCGGCTGCCCAAATTATGGAATATCTTAATACAAACAGGCTCTTGAGCGAATTTCAGTCTGGTTACAGAGCCTTCCATAGTTGTAATACTGCCATGCTCAAAATTATTGAAGATATCCGCCCAGCCTATGACAGAGGCGAATTAACTGTGCTGGCGCTTTTGGATTTTTCTAAAGCTTTCGACACAGTGGATCACTCTATTCTTTTACTAAAATTAAGTAAATACTACGGATTCTCTGATAGTTCCGTAAGGTTGCTTGAAAATTATCTTAGAGGTCGCTTGCAGAAAGTAGTGGTTGGAACTAGTTGCTCGAAGATGAAACGCCTTGATTCTGGGGTGCCACAGGGATCCATTCTCGGCCCAGTTCTGTTTTCTGTTTTTATTAATGATATGACCAATATTTCCAAGAGCGTATCGATACATCTGTATGCTGATGATGCCCAAGTATATCTTTCTCGCCCGATTGGCCTATCAGAGGATCTGATTTGCAGAATGAATGAAGAACTCCAGCGCATATCTTCATGGGCAAATGACAATAAATTAAATCTAAATGCTTCTAAGACCAAGGCTATGTGTTTGGCGTATTCCCGGCAGGTAGTTACGACATTGCCTACTTTATAATTGCAAGGCATTGCTATCAGTTATGAGTCTGTGGTTACTAGCCTTGGATTTAAGTTGAACTCATACCTCGGATGCAAGGACCATGTAAACTATACTTTAAGCAAAATATACTTCGTATTAAGAAAGTTGTGGCAGACAGCAGATTTAATTCCAATTAATGTGAAACTGAAATTGGTGAGAACTCTTATAGTTCCACTGATATCCTTTGGGGGGATCGTTTTCGGCAATATCGACAGCGTGTCACAGAAAAAGTTGCAGCTGGCTTTAAACAACTGCGCTCGATATATATTTTCTACGCGTAAATTTGATCATATATCGGAGTTTTCCTCCAAGATACTTAACTGCAGTCTTGTTAGCTTTCTGAATTATCGCAATTTAGGGTTCCTACACGATTTAATCCATAAAAGGCAACCGGAATACCTATTTAGAAATTTATGTTTTTCAAAATCAGGCAGAACACAACCTTATTGTTCCACGTTATAAGTATATAACGTCGTAACTTACTACCAAATAACATTAAAAATGAACGCAATACCAGGCGCTTTAAATTGGCTTTATTTGAATTTCTGCAAAATGTACATACATAATACTTTTTCTTAATTTTTTTTTTTATTCGGATTCATTCCTTTATTTTTGTTTTTATTTTTCGTTTTACTAAACAAGTCAAAGACCTTCTTGAGCATTCATACAAATATACATACATAGAATGGTTGATAGTGTTTTGATTGAATTAGTTTTCATAATCTATTTATTAAATATAATGTATATTAAAAATAAATTTAGAAATTAAAAATATTGTATTGTTGATAAATATCCGAATGTTGATGTACGTTAAGAGACAAAAGTCTCACATGTACAAATTTATTAATAAACTTTGAACTTTGAACTTTAAAAAGGGCGGAGCCACTCCCATTTTGAAATTTTCTTTTATTTTTGTATTTTGTTGCACCATATCATTACTGGAGTTGAATGTTGACATAATTTACTTATATACTGTAAAGATATTAAATTTTTTGTAAAAATTTGACTTTAAAAAAATTTTTTTTAAAAGTGGGCGTGTTCGTCATCCGATTTTGCTAATTTTTATTTAGCACACATATAGTAATAGGAGTAACGTGCCTGCCAAATTTCATCATGATATCTCCAACGACTGCCAAATTACAGCTTGAAAAACTTTTAAATTACCTTATTTTAAAAGTGGGCGGTGCCACGCCCATTGTCCAAAATTTTACTAATTTTCTATTTTGCGTAATAAGGTCAACGCATCTACCAAGTTTCATCGCTTTATCCGTCTTTGGTAATGAATTATCGCACTTTTTCGGTTTTTCGAAATTTTCGATATCGAAAAAGTGGGCGTGGTTGTAGTCCGATTTCGTTCATTTTAAATAGCGATCTGAGATGAGCGCCCAGGAACCTACATACCAAGATACCTCAAAATTTACTCAAGTTATCGTGTTTACGGACGGACGGACGGACATGGCTAAATGAATTCCTTTTTTCGCCCATATCATTTTTATATATTAAAGTCTATATCGATTAGTTTATGCCGTTAGGGATTACCGTTATGCAACCAAAGTTAATATACTCTGTGAGCTCTGCTCAGCTAATAAACTAAAAAATGAAAAAATTAAATAACTTAAATTAATATAAAATAAAATAAATTAACAATTGCTTTTGTTTTATCTGCCTATTGATAAAGGATTCAAGGTTCGATTCGAGCTCAAGGCCAGAACAATAATTTTTTTCTAATGATAATTATTGTTATTTTTTAATTTTTCTAAATTTGAAAATTTGTATTTTGTTTTTGGAATAGTAAGTAGACAATTTTTCAGACAACCTGCCATGAAATAAATGAACAAAAATAAAATAACCTACAATATAATAAGAAAAAAAATAAAAAAAAATTTAATTGAATTAAAAATATAAAATAAAATTAAAAACTAAAATAACATAAAGTAAAATAACATAAAATTAAAAAACAAAAAAAACAAAATAACACAATAGAATAAGTAAAATAAAATAAAATAAGTAAGAAAAACTTATTAAATAAAATGAAATTAAAGAAATTTTAATAAAGCAAAATAAAAATAAAAAAGGAAATAAAACGTGATAAAATTAAATAATTTTTTATTAGATGAGTTATCCGTTTGTCATCGAAAAATTACCGATATGTTAAAAAAAAGGCCCAAATTTTAGTTTTATTTTATTGGTATCCAAACAATTCGGCAAGTTACTAGAGTATCGAATTTGTTGTAAAAAACAAAAATTGTAGGATGATTCAGTGGTTTCCTATACAAAATTTTAATAAAGGAGACACTTGGCTTTAGTTCAAACTGCACAAACAAAAATAAAGTATACCTTTAGGTATTAGATTTTCAAATTTCTAGGATAAGACTATGTCTTTCACCAATGAAACGTTGTGAACCTAGTTTTGCTTGATTGCAATGAAATAAAATGTATAGCGCAGTTAGGTTTTAGTAAGGAACGGTTAAAAAATTTGCGTTGTGGCAAACTCAATAAATCGTAAATGAAACTAAGCAATTGTGTTAATGCTATTTTTATAGATGCTTACTTTTTCCCTAACAGTTTAAACTTCATACGAGAGCCTAGATACAGCGTGAGTTTTGAACTCAGACTATAAATCAAGCGTCTTAAAGGTTTCCACTGTATAATAACTGAATAGCGATCGAAATATTTAACCACTAAAACAAGTGATTTTTCTGATGTCCGTTCTTTCATCAAAAATTAATGACAATGTGTTTGCCCGAACATTCAACACTTCCCTTTTAGTGCCTCGCCTAAATTATCTCCCAAGGGAAATGTCATTGTTCTGCTACATTTTATTGATAGAGCAATTTTCGTGGTAAGAATTCCGTTGAAGTAAATTGAAAATTATATGTGGATAATAGATTCTCGGAAAATTTTATTAGCAGTATTTTGAATTTTTGTTTCAGTTCCAGTGAAAAAGAAATAAACGTATCAAAACCGTGCCGAAAAAGATCCAAAATTGAGAAAAAGGGACCAGCGCACCATATGGGGTTGGAAGGGACCATTTTTATTCCAAATGGAATGAAGTGGCAACCGTGTTCTCAAATGCAAGCTTCCGCATCAAATAGATATATATATATAAGTTCTTCACATTACGAAACACATTTGCCGTCATCCAGTGACTTTTACAGCTGCGTAGAATTGTGATTTTTCGTTCATTTCAGAGATTCGGTTCTTTCGTTCTTTTTCTGATGAACGAACAAGTTGTTCTTTTTGTTCATCTGTTCCTTTTTTTCAAGCAAATTTGTTCACTGCTGCTAACACCAACGAAAAAAGAATATCTTTTGGTTGAAGTTTTTATTATATACGTATGAAAAGCTGATTGTTTACAAATGACGATTGGATGAAATGACGTGAATTTATTTTTCGTGTCTTAAGACATGTTTCTTCACATTCTACTCACAGTTTTTGTACTTTTTTCGTACGGAATGAGAATAGAAGGAGTAAAATGTGTGCAAAAAATATGTTTGGGCGTGATCTGTAAATCCTGCCAAAATTCAACGTGCTGTATATGTTCTTGAAGATTTATATAAAAATTAAGTACGCTGAGTCAGTGAGGCCAGCTAACCCAGTTTTGCGACAACAGTCGCCAACTGGGGGCACCAAGCGAGGTCAAATCTTCCTCCAACTATCTCTCCCAACTCCGTGAAGGTCTTCTCTTTCCTCTGTTTACAAACTGCACGAGCGTATTCGTTCATCCGCATAACATGCCCCACCTAGCGAAGCCTTTGGATTTTCAATCGCTGCACTGTCGTCATGTCTGCGTAAAGATCATATAACTCTCATCATTATATGTACCTCCTTCGATACTCGCCGTCGGCATCACGCATAGGACTATAAACCTTCAGGAGAACTTTTCTCTCGAATACTCCAAGAGCCATCATCTCATCTTCACTCGACACCTTCCATGATTCCGAGCCATACATCAGGACAGGTATGATGAGTGACTTGTAGAGCGAGAATTTTGTTCGTCGAGAGAGGACTTTTCTTTTAAATTGCCTAAAGAAGCACTTGTTGGCAACAGTTATTCTCCGTTTGATTTCTAGGCCGACATTGTTTTCGCCTTTAATGCTGCTTCCCAAATGAACGAAATCCTTCACAGTCTGGAATTTATATCCGTCAACAGTGAGCTACAAAGGCCGCGATGACAGCAAGTACTTCATCTGGTCCAAATTTACTGCAAGACCCACTTTTTTTTGCTTCTTTATCTTATACCAACTCTTCGCCTCCCTGTTTGAACAGCCCGGCGGGTATCCCGCTATTACTTGGCACCTTGTAACTCTTTAGCCGTGATATTGGATGCCGGGGAGTGATTTTCATCATCGGCAATCGGGGTATCGGGTTCGTCTTCGCCCACACTCTGTATGACAGTTACCAGATCGCCATTGTCGTTCCTACAGGAATCTGCCCCGGTCTTCAAACCCTAGGTCATTAAAAGAGCATGAAATATGTATGGTAAACCGAAAATAATAATAATAATATTTTTTCGCGATAGATATCCGTGGGGATAGAATGTGGTGTGTTAATGGGAGCATTAATTGGTCATCCTACACGTTTTAGGCCGACTCATGTGCATCTGATAAGCCAGATAATTTTTTTGCTGAGATACATTTCATGGAAAACCACAATCGAAAGGTTTGCCAAGCCACCAAATCAATTTGATGTTAGTTGTTTGCCAGCTTTCAAAAAGGAAGAAAAAATATACCCGGAAAATTTAATTTTTACTCCGGCGTAGTCGTTTACTCAGGTAACAGTTTTAAATACTCCGAACACTGGTAGCGAAACATGAGAGAAATGTAATAAATCGAAAAATTTCAAAAGCGCTACGTCATCAAACCTTTTTTTCAAATTCGATTACAAATACAACAATTCCGGAATGCGAGATCTTAGCTCATTCGATTATGGTAAATCTTTGTAAACAATGATTCGCACATTCACACGCACAGTTCTCGACTCGGTTAAAAAAAAAACTTTAGATTATTTAGCTTAAATTTTAAAGTAAGATAATCCTTACGAACTTATGTATATACAGAATATATAAGGCGTTTTTGTTGTTATTAAAGGAATCTTTTTATTTATATTAAAGTTTTTATCATTTTTTTCCAACTTTATTTTAGCAATTTCATGCGTTTTTAAAGCATTTTCGTGCATATAAATACAACCATGTTCATATACGTTTTAATATTACATTTCATACCCGTTCGCATTTGCCATTCTCATTGGCGCATAATCATAAAAAAAAAATTTATTATTTTTATGAAATTTTATACTTAACCTTTGGTATTGTGGTGGTCAAAAAGCTTTTATGCAACAATACTTTGCCTCACAACGAGACAATGGCCCATAATCATAGTCAAAATAAAATAGGTTTTAAATTTAGTTTCAGCTTTTTTGACAGATAGCTCATAGAAAATTAGGTCAAAAAGTTGCAACTAATTTTAAAATCTATTTTATTTTGACTATGATTACGCGCCAATGTGTTTCGTAATGTGAAGTTCTTATATGTATATGTATTTGATGTGGAAGCTTGCATTTGAGAACACGGTTGCCACTTCATTCCATTTGGAACAAAAATGGTCCCTTCCAACCCCATATGGTCCGCTGGCCCCTTTTTCTCAATTTTGGTTCTTTTTCGGCAAGGTTTTGGTACGTTTTTTTCTTTTTCTGAAACTGAAACAAAAATTCAAAATACTGCTAATAAAATTTTCCGCAAATCTATTATCCACATATAATTTTCAATTTACTTCAAATGGAATTCTTACCACGAAAGTTGCTCTATCAATAAAATGTAGCAGAACAATGACATTTCACTTGGGAGATAATTTAGGCGAGGTAGGAAGGAAAAAAGGAAAAAGGAAAACTATTAAATGTTCGGGCAAACATATTGTCTTGTTTTAGTGGTTAGATATTTCGATCGCTATGCAATTATTATACAGTTGAAATTTTTAAGGCGCTTGATTTTTAGCCTGAGTTCAAAACTCACACTTAAATCTAGGCTCTGGTATGAAGTTTAAATTGTTAGGGAAAAAGTAAGCATCTATAAAAATAGCATTAACACAATTCCTTAGCATACATATAGTAATAGGAGTAACGTTCCTGCCAAATTTCATCATGATATCTTCAACGGCTGCCAAATTACAGCTTGCAAAAGTTCTAAATTACCTTCTTTTAAAAGTGGGCGGTGTCACGCCCATTGTCCAAAATTTTACAAATTTTCTATTCAGCGTCATCAGTTCAACTCACCTACCAAGTTTCATCGCTTTATCCGTCTTTGGTAATGAATTTTCGCACTTTTTCGGTTTTTCGAAATTTTCGATATCGAAAAAGTGGGCGTGGTTATAGTCCGATATTGTTCATTTTAAATAGCGATCTGAGATGAGTGCTCAGGAACCTACGTACCAAATTTCATCAAGATACCTCAAAATTTACTCAAGTTATCATGTTAACGGACAGACGGACGGACGGACATAGCTCGATCAAATTTTTTTTCTATCCTGATCATTTTGATATATGGAAGTCTATATCTATCTCGATTCCTTTATACCTGTACAACCAACCGTTATCCAATCAAAGTTAATATACTCTGTGAGCTCTGCTCAACTGAGTATAAAAATAAAGTTAAAGTTAAAGTTAAAGTGAAAGTTAAATATTAACTTCTCATTTATTCAATAAAAGTAAAAAATTTTTTTTCTTATCGGTCACCACGCTTAAAAAGGTTAACTTTAATAGATATCAAAGACAAAACATGACTTAATATCAAAGAAAACAAAATGTTGCATAAATATTATAATTGCATAAGTTGATAATATGCAATAGCTTTACCGCGGCAGTCCCCAAGTGCCACACGTCATTTTTTTATATGTATGTATATACATGTATGCCCTTTACTTTGTTTTGATTTTAGTAATTTTTGTTATTGAAAGCCAATTACACTGTGCTAGTTGCGTAAATGATTATGGATAGTTCGAATGAGTTCTTGAGCACTGACAACGATTGTTTGAGGATTATCTTAAATACTGTAAGCAAAAATCATCCGGGCTTGCAGCTCTGTCACATTAACGCTCGTAGCTTTAACACCCCAAAGCTTGATTACATGAACTTCATTCTGCAGGATTCAAAGATAGATATTTTATGTGTGACTGAGACCTGGTTTAGAGAAGATATTGGTGATAACATGTATGCATTAAATGGCTACAAAGTGAATAAGAACGACACGAAAACAGGTGCCAGAGGCGGGGGTGTTGCCATATACTGCAAAGCAAATATTCCTCACAAAATAATTTTTAATTCAAATGTAGATGATCCTATTGAGTATATTTTAATGGAAGTTGAGAATAGGTCTAATAAGTGCTTAAATGTATGTGTATACAACCCCAATAAAACATTCAAGCTTGATAATTTATTTTCGCAATTGGTCCAATTTTCTCACATGTATGAGCATATACTACTTTGTGGTGATTTCAACACGGATGTACTAAATAGAGGCTCACGATGTCATTTTAACCCAATTGTAAACCTAGTTTGCTAGATTTGATGTGCACATCCAACAGTTCGGAAATGCTCCATTGTGAGCAATTCTCCCTTGCCGGATTATCTGACCACGACATGTTTATTTCATATAATCTAGCCCTAAGTTGCACAAATAGAACACAGTTCTACTACAGGGATTTTAAAGCAGTCAATCTTTCTGAGCTTGCATATGAGGCTAGTGTTTTGCATTGGAACGGCGTGTGGATCCTTCCTGATATTAATCAAAAACTTAATTTTTTTGTATCGCAAGTACTTTACTTGTTTGATAAATATGTTCCACTAAAGGAAGTCAAAACTGAAAGCAGGAAACAGCCATGGTTCACGAATCAAGTTTTGTCGGCTATTAAAGCACGCAATAAGTTATATAGTCGTTGGAAGCGTGACTCTACGGAAACAGCTTGGGAGTTTTATCGCCAAGCCAGAAATAATGCTACACTGCTAATTAAGAATTCCAAAAGAGAATTTTATAAAACGAAGCTTGTACTGATTTTCTGGTTAAAAATCTGTGGCAAAATTTAAGATCCCTGCGATTTAAATCAAGATGATATGAACAATTTCTTTCAACAGTCATGCAAAACAAAGAATTACGGGAACTTCAAGATTGATGAAAATTTACTTCATACACCAGAAAATGAATTTCAGTTCAATGCAGTAACAGAGGTCGATGTCATGAGAAGTATGATTGCACTTAAATCGAATGCAGTTGGTGAGGATGGTGTTAGTCTTAGGTTTTTGAAACTGATAATACAATACATAGTGCCAACTCTGACTCACATAATTAATTTTACAATTACAACGTCAACCTTTCCCGAAGCTTGGAAAATAGCAAGTCATTCCTGTTGCAAAAAAACCGTCGGCTGCTGTCTCAACAGATTATCGTCCCATAAGTATATTGCCAGTCTTGTCAAAAGTCTGGGAGAAGTTAGCGGCTGCCCAAATTATGGAATATCTTAATACAAACAGGCTCTTGAGCGAATTTCAGTCTGGTTACAGAGCCTTCCATAGTTGTAATACTGCCATGCTCAAAATTATTGAAGATATCCGCCCAGCCTATGACAGAGGCGAATTAACTGTGCTGGCGCTTTTGGATTTTTCTAAAGCTTTCGACACAGTGGATCACTCTATTCTTTTACTAAAATTAAGTAAATACTACGGATTCTCTGATAGTTCCGTAAGGTTGCTTGAAAATTATCTTAGAGGTCGCTTGCAGAAAGTAGTGGTTGGAACTAGTTGCTCGAAGATGAAACGCCTTGATTCTGGGGTGCCACAGGGATCCATTCTCGGCCCAGTTCTGTTTTCTGTTTTTATTAATGATATGACCAATATTTCCAAGAGCGTATCGATACATCTGTATGCTGATGATGCCCAAGTATATCTTTCTCGCCCGATTGGCCTATCAGAGGATCTGATTTGCAGAATGAATGAAGAACTCCAGCGCATATCTTCATGGGCAAATGACAATAAATTAAATCTAAATGCTTCTAAGACCAAGGCTATGTGTTTGGCGTATTCCCGGCATGTAGTTACGACATTGCCTACTTTATAATTGCAAGGCATTGCTATCAGTTATGAGTCTGTGGTTACTAGCCTTGGATTTAAGTTGAACTCATACCTCGGATGCAAGGACCATGTAAACTATACTTTAAGCAAAATATACTTCGTATTAAGAAAGTTGTGGCAGACAGCAGATTTAATTCCAATTAATGTGAAACTGAAATTGGTGAGAACTCTTATAGTTCCACTGATATCCTTTGGGGGGATCGTTTTCGGCAATATCGACAGCGTGTCACAGAAAAAGTTGCAGCTGGCTTTAAACAACTGCGCTCGATATATATTTTCTACGCGTAAATTTGATCATATATCGGAGTTTTCCTCCAAGATACTTAACTGCAGTCTTGTTAGCTTTCTGAATTATCGCAATTTATGGTTCCTACACGATTTAATCCATAAAAGGCAACCGGAATACCTATTTAGAAATTTATGTTTTTCAAAATCAGGCAGAACACAACCTTATTGTTCCACGTTATAAGTATATAACGTCGTAACTTACTACCAAATAACATTAAAAATGAACGCAATACCAGGCGCTTTAAATTGGCTTTATTTGAATTTCTGCAAAATGTACATACATAATACTTTTTCTTAATTTTTTTTTTTATTCGGATTCATTCCTTTATTTTTGTTTTTATTTTTCGTTTTACTAAACAAGTCAAAGACCTTCTTGAGCATTCATACAAATATACATACATAGAATGGTTGATAGTGTTTTGATTGAATTAGTTTTCATAATCTATTTATTAAATATAATGTATATTAAAAATAAATTTAGAAATTAAAAATATTGTATTGTTGATAAATATCCGAATGTTGATGTACGTTAAGAGAAAAAAGTCTCACATGTACAAATTTATTAATAAACTTTGAACTTTGAACTTTAAAAAGGGCGGAGCCACTCCCATTTTGAAATTTTCTTTTATTTTTGTATTTTGTTGCACCATATCATTACTGGAGTTGAATGTTGACATAATTTACTTATATACTGTAAAGATATTAAATTTTTTGTAAAAATTTGACTTTAAAAAATTTTTTTTTAAAAGTGGGCGTGTTCGTCATCCGATTTTGCTAATTTTTATTTAGCACACATATAGTAATAGGAGTAACGTGCCTGCCAAATTTCATCATGATATCTCCAACGACTGCCAAATTACAGCTTGAAAAACTTTTAAATTACCTTATTTTAAAAGTGGGCGGTGCCACGCCCATTGTCCAAAATTTTACTAATTTTCTATTTTGCGTAATAAGGTCAACGCATCTACCAAGTTTCATCGCTTTATCCGTCTTTGGTAATGAATTATCGCACTTTTTCGGTTTTTCGAAATTTTCGATATCGAAAAAGTGGGCGTGGTTGTAGTCCGATTTCGTTCATTTTAAATAGCGATCTGAGATGAGCGCCCAGGAACCTACATACCAAGATACCTCAAAATTTACTCAAGTTATCGTGTTTACGGACGGACGGACGGACATGGCTAAATGAATTCCTTTTTTCGCCCATATCATTTTTATATATTAAAGTCTATATCGATTAGTTTATGCCGTTAGGGATTACCGTTATGCAACCAAAGTTAATATACTCTGTGAGCTCTGCTCAGCTAAAAAACTAAAAAATGAAAAAATTAAATAACATAAATTAATATAAAATAAAATAAATTAACAATTGCTTTTGTTTTATCTGCCTATTGATAAAGGATTCAAGGTTCGATTCGAGCTCAGGGCCAGAACAATAATTTTTTTCTAATGATAATTATTGTTATTTTTTAATTTTTCTAAATTTGAAAATTTGTATTTTGTTTTTGGAATAGTAAGTAGACAATTTTTCAGACAACCTGCCATGAAATAAATGAACAAAAATAAAATAACCTACAATATAATAAGAAAAAAAATAAAAAAAAATTTAATTGAATTAAAAATATAAAATAAAATTAAAAACTAAAATAACATAAAGTAAAATAACATAAAATTAAAAAAAAAAAAAAACAAAATAACACAATAGAATAAGTAAAATAAAATAAAATAAGTAAGAAAAACTTATTAAATAAAATGAAAACAAAAATTAAAGAAATTTTAATAAAGCAAAATAAAAATAAAAAAGGAAATAAAACGTGATAAAATTAAATAATTTTTTATTAGATGAGTTATCCGTTTGTCATCGATCAATTACCGATATGTTAAAAAAAAGGCCCAAATTTTAGTTTTATTTTATTGGTATCCAAACAATTCGGCAAGTTACTAGAGTATCGAATTTGTTGTAAAAAACAAAAATTGTAGGATGATTCAGTGGTTTCCTATACAAAATTTTAATAAAGGAGACACTTGGCTTTAGTTCAAACTGCACAAACAAAAATAAAGTATACCTTTAGGTATTAGATTTTCAAATTTCTAGGATAAGACTATGTCTTTCACCAATGAAACGTTGTGAACCTAGTTTTGCTTGATTGCAATGAAATAAAATGTATAGCGCAGTTAGGTTTTAGTAAGGAACGGTTAAAAAATTTGCGTTGTGGCAAACTCAATAAATCGTAAATGAAACTAAGCAATTGTGTTAATGCTATTTTTATAGATGCTTACTTTTTCCCTAACAGTTTAGACTTCATACGAGAGCCTAGATACAGCGTGAGTTTTGAACTCAGACTATAAATCAAGCGTCTTAAAGGTTTCCACTGTATAATAACTGAATAGCGATCGAAATATTTAACCACTAAAACAAGTGATTTTTCTGATGTCCGTTCTTTCATCAAAAATTAATGACAATGTGTTTGCCCGAACATTCAACACTTCCCTTTTAGTGCCTCGCCTAAATTATCTCCCAAGGGAAATGTCATTGTTCTGCTACATTTTATTGATAGAGCAATTTTCGTGGTAAGAATTCCGTTGAAGTAAATTGAAAATTATATGTGGATAATAGATTCTCGGAAAATTTTATTAGCAGTATTTTGAATTTTTGTTTCAG
The DNA here is from genome assembly GCF_040869045.1 of Eurosta solidaginis. Lineage (NCBI taxonomy): Eukaryota > Metazoa > Arthropoda > Insecta > Diptera > Tephritidae > Eurosta > Eurosta solidaginis. Next base: position 60,876,671 of record NC_090321.1, read on the forward strand.
TTCCAGTGAAAAAGAAATAAACGTATCAAAACCGTGCCGAAAAAGATCCAAAATTGAGAAAAAGGGACCAGCGCACCATATGGGGTTGGAAGGGACCATTTTTATTCCAAATGGAATGAAGTGGCAACCGTGTTCTCAAATGCAAGCTTCCGCATCAAATAGATATATATATATAAGTTCTTCACATTACGAAACACATTTGCCGTCATCCAGTGACTTTTACAGCTGCGTAGAATTGTGATTTTTCGTTCATTTCAGAGATTCGGTTCTTTCGTTCTTTTTCTGATGAACGAACAAGTTGTTCTTTTTGTTCATCTGTTCCTTTTTTTCAAGCAAATTTGTTCACTGCTGCTAACACCAACGAAAAAAGAATATCTTTTGGTTGAAGTTTTTATTATATACGTATGAAAAGCTGATTGTTTACAAATGACGATTGGATGAAATGACGTGAATTTATTTTTCGTGTCTTAAGACATGTTTCTTCACATTCTACTCACAGTTTTTGTACTTTTTTCGTACGGAATGAGAATAGAAGGAGTAAAATGTGTGCAAAAAATATGTTTGGGCGTGATCTGTAAATCCTGCCAAAATTCAACGTGCTGTATATGTTCTTGAAGTTTTATATAAAAATTAAGTACGCTGAGTCAGTGAGGCCAGCTAACCCAGTTTTGCGACAACAGTCGCCAACTGGGGGCACCAAGCGAGGTCAAATCTTCCTCCAACTATCTCTCCCAACTCAGTGAAGGTCTTCTCTTTCCTCTGTTTACAAACTGCACGAGCGTATTCGTTCATCCGCATAACATGCCCCAACTAGCGAAGCCTTTGGATTTTCAATCGCTGCACTATCGTCATGTCTGCGTAAAGATCATATAACTCTCATCATTATATGTACCTCCTTCGATACTCGCCGTCGGCATCACGCATAGGACTATAAACCTTCAGGAGAACTTTTCTCTCGAATACTCCAAGAGCCATCATCTCATCTTCACTCGACACCTTCCATGATTCCGAGCCATACATCAGGACAGGTATGATGAGTGACTTGTAGAGCGAGAATTTTGTTCGTCGAGAGAGGACTTTACTTTTAAATTGCCTAAAGAAGCACTTGTTGGCAACAGTTATTCTCCGTTTGATTTCTAGGCCGACATTGTTTTCGCCTTTAATGCTGCTTCCCAAATGAACGAAATCCTTCACAGTCTGGAATTTATATCCGTCAACAGTGAGCTACAAAGGCCGCGATGACAGCAAGTACTTCATCTGGTCCAAATTTACTGCAAGACCCACTTTTTTTTGCTTCTTTATCTTATACCAACTCTTCGCCTCCCTGTTTGAACAGCCCGGCGGGTATCCCGCCATTACTTGGCACCTTGTAACTCTTTAGCCGTGATATTGGATGCCGGGGAGTGATTTTCATCATCGGCAATCGGGGTATCGGGTTCGTCTTCGCCCACACTCTGTATGACAGTTACCAGATCGCCATTGTCGTTCCTACAGGAATCTGCCCCGGTCTTCAAACCCTAGGTCATTAAAAGAGCATGAAATATGTATGGTAAACCGAAAATAATAATAATAATATTTTTTCGCGATAGATATCCGTGGGGATAGAATGTGGTGTGTTAATGGGAGCATTAATTGGTCATCCTACACGTTTTAGGCCGACTCATGCGCATCTGATAAGCCAGATAATTTTTTTGCTGAGATACATTTCATGGAAAACCACAATCGAAAGGTTTGCCAAGCCACCAAATCAATTTGATGTTAGTTGTTCGCCAGCTTTCAAAAAGGAAGAAAAAATATACCCGGAAAATTTAATTTTTACTCCGGCGTAGTCGTTTACTCAGGTAACAGTTTTAAATACTCCGAACACTGGTAGCGAAACATGAGAGAAATGTAATAAATCGAAAAATTTCAAAAGCGCTACGTCATCAAACCTTTTTTTCAAATTCGATTACCAATACAACAATTCCGGAATGCGAGATCTTAGCTCATTCGATTATGGTAAATCTTTGTAAACAATGATTCGCACATTCACACGCACAGTTCTCGACTCGGTTAAAAAAAAAAACTTTAGATTATTTAGCTTAAATTTTAAAGTAAGATAATCCTTACGAACTTATGTATATACAGAATATATAAGGCGTTTTTGTTGTTATTAAAGGAATCTTTTTATTTATATTAAAGTTTTTATCATTTTTTTCCAACTTTATTTTAGCAATTTCATGCGTTTTTAAAGCATTTTCGTGCATATAAATACAACCATGTTCATATACGTTTTAACATTACATTTCATACCCGTTCGCATTTGCCATTCTCATTGGCGCATAATCATAAAAAAAAAATTTATTATTTTTATGAAATTTTATACTTAACCTTTGGTATTGTGGTGGTCAAAAAGCTTTTATGCAACAATACTTTGCCTCACAACGAGACAATGGCCCATAATCATAGTCAAAATAAAATAGGTTTTAAATTTAGTTTCAGCTTTTTTGACAGATAGCTCAAAGAAAATTAGGTCAAAAAGTTGCAACTAATTTTAAAATCTATTTTATTTTGACTATGATTACGCGCCAATGTGTTTCGTAATGTGAAGTTCTTATATGTATATGTATTTGATGTGGAAGCTTGCATTTGAGAACACGGTTGCCACTTCATTCCATTTGGAACAAAAATGGTCCCTTCCAACCCCATATGGTCCGCTGGCCCCTTTTTCTCAATTTTGGTTCTTTTTCGGCAAGGTTTTGGTACGTTTTTTTCTTTTTCTGAAACTGAAACAAAAATTCAAAATACTGCTAATAAAATTTTCCGCAAATCTATTATCCACATATAATTTTCAATTTACTTCAAATGGAATTCTTACCACGAAAGTTGCTCTATCAATAAAATGTAGCAGAACAATGACATTTCACTTGGGAGATAATTTAGGCGAGGTAGGAAGGAAAAAAGGAAAAAGGAAAACTATTAAATGTTCGGGCAAACATATTGTCTTGTTTTAGTGGTTAGATATTTCGATCGCTATGCAATTATTATACAGTTGAAATTTTTAAGGCGCTTGATTTTTAGCCTGAGTTCAAAACTCACACCTAAATCTAGGCTCTGGTATGAAGTTTAAAATGTTAGGGAAAAAGTAAGCATCTATAAAAATAGCATTAACACAATTCCTTAGCTTCATTTACGGTTTACTGAGTTTGCCACAACGCAAATTTTTTAACCGTTCCTTACTAAAACCTAACTGCGCTATACATTTTATTTCATTGCAATGATGCAAAATTAGGTTCACAACGTTCTATTGATGAAAGACATAGACTTATCCTAGAAATTTGAAAATGTATTACCTTATTTTTGTTTGTGCTGTTTTAACTAAAGCGAAATGTCTCCTTTATTAAAATTTTATATAGGAAACTAGGGAAACATTCTACAATGTTTGCTTTTTACAACGAATACGACACTTTAGAAACTTGCCGAGATGTTTGTATACCAATAAAATAAAACTAAAATTTGGTCCTTTTTTCGATGAATTCTTGTCCCAAATGGAAGATAAAGTGCTCAATAGTGAAGAAGACATGAAGCGGATGTGGAAGTCTTTAAAAGATCTTGCTGAGCTCACCGATGACAAAAAGGTTGTTAGCAAAATAGTAATTAACGGTGAATGCCTTGAGAAGGAATACGATATAGCCAATGCCCTAAATATATTTTTTGTACAGAGCATAGCTGAAATTAATGATAGCATTGAAATAATTCCGAATGCGGCAGAAACAAGTGCAAATAATGCAATTGAAACTTTTCAATTCACCGACGTAGAGTTAGATGATATAATGAACATTACTATATCAAATATGGTGGAAAAAATCTTTTGTCGGAGGGGGTATTTAAAGATGCCATGATTTGCATTGCTCACTTCTACAAAGACATAATAAACGAATCAATAAACAGTAGTATTGTTCCAAATTGCTGGAAAGTATCACCTATAGTACCTGTGGAAAAAGTCGAAAATACAGTAAAGCCGGAGGAACTGCGCCCAATTAATACGCTACCCGCAGATGAAAAAATTATGGAAACGGTGGCTAAAAATCAATTAGTGGCATATCTAGATAATTACCAAATTATTATACATGAACAATCTGGGTTTAGCAAAAGCCATTCTTGTGAAACAGCACTGAATATGGTTATTGAGGAATGGAAAGAGGATTTAACTGACAAGAAAATTGTGATCTGTCTTTTTATACCTTTCATGAAAATGAAATGGTATATTAATTTCGTCACGAAACCGAAAATTGTAAGTCCTTAAAGGAAAATAGATAGACCCACCATTAAGTATACCGAAATAATCAGGTTGAAGAGCTGAGTTGATTTAGCCATGTCCGTCTGTCCGTCTGTCTGTTTGTATGCAAACTAGTCCCTCAATTTTTGAGATATCTTGATAAAATTTGGTGAGCGGGTGTATTTGGGTGTCCGATTAGACATTTGTCGGAACCGACCGGATCGGACCACTATAGCATATATCCTCCATACAACCGATTTTTCAGAAAGAGGATTTTTGTAATATCTTACCCAATTTAACAGATTGAAGCTTCAAACTTCACCATATACTTTCGTATATTGCACATATTGTTGCCTGAAAAAATTGATGAGATCGGTCGTATATATAGTATATATCCCCCACAACCGATTGTTCAGATAAGGAACTTTTCGTAATTACTGCCCCATTTTAAGAGCTAGAGGCTTCAAATTTCAACGAATGCTTAGGTATATAGCATATATTGTTGTCTGAAAAAATCATAAAGATCGGTGGTATATATAGTATATATATGGTGGTATATATAGTATATATATGGTGGTATATATAGTATATATATATATATTTTCGCAAATTTTAGCCCCATTTTAACAGCTAGAAGCTTCAAATTTCACCGAAGACTTACGTATATAGCATATATTGTTGTCTGAAAAAATCATAGAGATCGGTTGTATATATAGTATATATCTCATACAACCGATTGTTCAGAGAAGAAACTTTTCGCAATTTCTACCCCATTTTAACAGCTATAAGCTTCAAATTTCACCGATTGCTTACGTATACAGCATATATTGTTGTCTGAAAAAATCATAGAGATCGGTTGTATAAATAGTATATATCTCATACAACCGATTGTTCAGATAAGAAACTTTTCGCAATTTCTACCCCATTTTAACAGCTATAAGCTTCAAATTTCACCGATTGCTTACGTATATAGCATATATTGTTGTCTGAAAAAATCATAGAGATCGGCTGTATATATAGTATATATCTCATACAACCGATTGTTCAGATAAGAAACTTTTCGCAATTTCTACCCCATTTTAACAGCTAGAAGCTTCAAATTTCACCAAATGCTTAAGTATATAGCATATATTGTTGTCTGAAAAAATCATAGAGATCGGTTGTATATATAGTATATATCTCATACAACCGATTGTTCAGATAAGAAACTTTGCGCAATTTCTGCCCCGTTTTAACAGCTAGAAGCTTCAAATTTCACAAAATGCTTACGTATATAGCATATATTGTTGTCTGAAAAAATCATAGAGATCCGTGGTATATATATTATACACTTCATATAAACTCTCATTTTTGCCCCTTTTTTACGGCTAGAAGCTTCAAAATTCATCAAATTTCATCAAATAGTTACGTTTACGTCATATATTTTTGAAATACGTGATTCGTAGTCATAGTTTTTACATGCAGACCACAAAAAACGTGAAGCTTTGCATCCTCACACAGATTACCTACCTATTTTTTATTTTATATTTATCTTAAAAATCGTTTAGATATGTTCAAATTTCACTAAATGCTTACGTGTATAGCATATATTGTTGTCTGAGAAAATCATAGATACCGGTGGTATATATAGTATATATCCCATACAACCGATTGTTCAGATAAGAAACTTTGCGCAATTTCTTCCCCATTTTAACAGCTAGAAGCTTCAACTTTCACCAAATGCTTACGTGTATAGCATATATTGTTGTCTGAAAAAATCATTGAGATCGATGGTATATATAGTATATATCTCATACAACCGATTGTTCAGTTAAGAAACTTTGCGCAATTTCTGCCCCTTTTTAACAGCTAGACTCTTAAATTTCACCATATGCTTACGTATATAGCATATATTGTTGTCTGAAAAAATCATAGAGATCGGTGGTATATATATTATATACTTCATATAAACTGTCATTTTTGCCCCTTTTTTACGGCTAGAAGCTTCAAAATTCATCAAATTTCATCAAATAGTTACGTTTACGTCATATATTTTTGAAACACGTGATTCGTAGCCATAGTTTTTACATGCAGACCACAAAAAACGTGAAGCTTTGCATCCTCACACAGATTACCTACCTATTTTTATACCTTTCATGAAAATGAAGTGGTATATTAATTTCGTCACGAAACCGAAAATTGTAAGTCCTTAAAGGAAAATAGATAGACCCACCATTAAGTATACCGAAATAATCAGGTTGAAGAGCTGAGTTGATTTAGCCATTTGTCCGTCTGTCCGTCTGTCTGTTTGTATGCAAACTAGTCCCTCAATTTTTGAGATATCTTGATAAAATTTGGTGAGCGGGTGTATTTGGGTGTCCGATTAGACATTTGTCGGAACCGACCGGATCGGACCACTATAGCATATATCCTCCATACAACCGATTTTTCAGAAAAAGAGGATATTTGTAATATCTTACCCAATTTAACAGATTGGAGCTTCAAACTTCACCATATACTTTCGTATATTGCACATATTGTTGCCTGAAAAAATTGATGAGATCGGTCGTATATATAGTATATATCCCCCACAACCGATTGTTCAGATAAGGAACTTTTCGTAATTACTGCCCCATTTTAAGAGCTAGAGGCTTCAAATTTCAACGAATGCTTAGGTATATAGCATATATTGTTGTCTGAAAAAATCATAAAAATCGGTGGTATATATAGTATATATATGGTGGTATATATAGTATATATATATATATATTTTCGCAAATTTTAGCCCCATTTTAACAGCTAGGAGCTTCAAATTTCACCGAATACTTACGTATATAGCATATATTGTTGTCTGAAAAAATCATAGAGATCGGTTGTATATATAGTATATATCTCATACAACCGATTGTTCAGAGAAGAAACTTTTCGCAATTTCTACCCCATTTTAACAGCTATAAGCTTCAAATTTCACCGATTGCTTACGTATATAGCATATATTGTTGTCTGAAAAAATCATAGAGATCGGTTGTATATATAGTATATATCTCATACAACCGATTGTTCAGATAAGAAACTTTTCGCAATTTCTACCCCATTTTAACAGCTAGAAGCTTCAAATTTCACCGATTGCTTACGTATATAGCATATATTGTTGTCTGAAAAAATCATAGAGATCGGTTGTATATATAGTATATATCTCATACAACCGATTGTTCAGATAAGAAACTTTTCGCAATTTCTACCCCATTTTAACAGCTATAAGCTTCAAATTTCACCGATTGCTTACGTATATAGCATATATTGTTGTCTGAAAAAATCATAGAGATCGGTTGTATATATAGTATATATCTCATACAACCGATTGTTCAGATAAGAAACTTTTCGCAATTTCTACCCCATTTTAACAGCTAGAAGCTTCAAATTTCACCGATTGCTTACGTATATAGCATATATTGTTGTCTGAAAAAATCATAGAGATCGGTTGTATATATAGTATATATCTCATACAACCGATTGTTCAGATAAGAAACTTTTCGCAATTTCTACCCCATTTTAACAGCTATAAGCTTCAAATTTCACCGATTGCTTACGTATATAGCATATATTGTTGTCTGAAAAAATCATAGAGATCGGTTGTATATATAGTATATATCTCATACAACCGATTGTTCAGATAAGAAACTTTTCGCAATTTCTACCCCATTTTAACAGCTATAAGCTTCAAATTTCACCGATTGCTTACGTATATAGCATATATTGTTGTCTGAAAAAATCATAGAGATCGGTTGTATATATAGTATATATCTCATACAACCGATTGTTCAGATAAGAAACTTTTCGCAATTTCTACCCCATTTTAACAGCTAGAAGCTTCAAATTTCACCGATTGCTTACGTATATAGCATATATTGTTGTCTGAAAAAATCATAGAGATCGGTTGTATATATAGTATATATCTCATACAACCGATTGTTCAGATAAGAAACTTTGCGCAATTTCTGCCCCGTTTTAACAGCTAGAAGCTTCAAATTTCACAAAATGCTTACGTATATAGCATATATTGTTGTCTGAAAAAATCATAGAGATCAGTGGTATATATATTATATACTTCATATAAACTCTCATTTTTGCCCCTTTTTTACGGCTAGAAGCTTCAAAATTCATCAAATTTCATCAAATAGTTACGTTTACGTCATATATTTTTGAAATACGTGATTCGTAGTCATAGTTTTTTACATGCAGACCACAAAAAACGTGAAGCTTTGCATCCTCACACAGATTACCTACCTATTTTATATTTTATATTTATCTTAAAAATCGTTTAGATATGTTCAAATTTCACTAAATGCTTACGTGTATAGCATATATTGTTGTCTGAGAAAATCATAGATACCGGTGGTATATATAGTATATATCCCATACAACCGATTGTTCAGATAAGAAACTTTGCGCAATTTCTTCCCCATTTTAACAGCTAGAAGCTTCAACTTTCACCAAATGCTTACGTGTATAGCATATATTGTTGTTTGAAAAAATCATTGAGATCGATGGTATATATAGTATATATCTCATACAACCGATTGTTCAGTTAGGAAACTTTGCGCAATTTCTGCCCCTTTTTAACAGCTAGACGCTTCAAATTTCACCATATGCTTACGTATATAGCATATATTGTTGTCTGAAAAAATCATAGAGATCGGTGGTATATATATTATATACTTCATATAAACTGTCATTTTGCCCCTTTTTTAAGGCTAGAAGCTTCAAAATTCATCAAATTTCATCAAATAGTTACGTTTACGTCATATATTTTTGAAATACGTGATTCGTAGTCATAGTTTTTACATGCAGACCACAAAAAAAGTGAAGCTTTGCATCCTCACACAAAGTACCTACCTGTTTTTTATTTTATATTTATCTTAAAAATTGTTTAGATATGTTCAAATTTCACTAAATGCTTACGTGTATAGCATATATTGTTGTCTGAGAAAATCATAGATACCGGTGGTATATATAGTATATATCCCATACAACCGATTGTTCAGATAAAAAACTTGGCGCAATTTCTTCCCCATTTTAACAGCTAGAAGCTTCAAATTTCACCAAATGCTTACGTGTATAGCATATATTGTTGTCTGAAAAAATCATAGAGATCGGTGGTATATATATTATATACCCCATATAAACTCAATTTTTGCCCCTTTTTACGGCTAGAAGCTTCAAAATTCATCAAATTTCATCAAATAGTTACGTTTACGTCATATATTGTTGAAATGCGTGATTCGCAGTCATAGTTTTTACACGCAGACCACAAAAAGCCAGAAACTTTGCATCCTCACACAAAGTACCTACCTGTTTTTATACCTTTCATGAAAATGAAATGGTATATTAATTTCGTCACGAAACCTAAAATTGTAAGTCCTTAAAGGAAAATAGATAGACCCACCATTAAGTATACCGAAATAATCAGGTTGAAGAGCTGAGTTGATTTAGCCATGTCCGTCTGTCCGTCTGTCCGTCTGTCTGTTTGTATGCAAACTAGTCCCTCAATTTTTGAGATATCTTGATAAAATTTGGTGAGCAGGTGTATTTGGGTGTCCGATTAGACATTTGTCGGAACCGACCGGATCGGACCACTATAGCATATATCCTCCATACAACCGATTTTTCAGAAAAAGAGGATTTTTGTAATATCTTACCCAATTTAACAGATTGAAGTTTCAAACTTCACCATATACTTTCGTATATTGCACATATTGTTGCCTGAAAAAATTTATGAGATCGGTCGTATATATAGTATATATCCCCCACAACCGATTGTTCAGATAAGGAACTTTTCGTAATTACTGCCCTATTTTAAGAGCTAGAGGCTTCAAATTTCAGCGAATGCTTACGTATATAGCATATATTGTTGTCTGAAAAAAATCATAAAGATCGGTGGTATATATAGTATATATATGGTGGTATATATAGTATATATATATAGTATATATATATATATTTTCGCAAATTTTAGCCCCATTTTAACAGCTAGAAGTTTCAAATTTCGCCGAATATTTACTTATATAGCATATATTGTTGTCTGAAAAAATCATAGAGATCGGTTGTATATATAGTATATATCTCATACAACCGATTGTTCAGATAAGAAACTTTTCGCAATTTCTACCCCATTTTAACAGCTATAAGCTTCAAATTTCACCGATTGCTTACGCATATAGCATATATTGTTGTCTGAAAAAATCATAGAGATCGGTTGTATATATAGTATATATCTCATACAACCGATTGTTCAGATAAGAAACTTTTCGCAATTTCTACCCCATTTTAACAGCTATAAGCTTCAAATTTCACTGATTGTTGTCTGAAAAAATCATAGACATCGGTTGTATATATAGTATATATCTCATACAACCGATTGTTCAGATAAGAAACTTTTCGCAATTTCTACCCCATTTTAACAGCTATAGGCTTCAAATTTCACCAACTGCTTACGTGTATAGCATATATTGATGTCTGAAAAAATCATTGAGATCGGTGGTATACATAGTATATATCTCATACAACCGATTGTTCAGATAAGAAACTTTGCCCAATTTCTGCCCCGTTTTAACAGTTAGAAGCTTCAAATTTCACAAAATGCTTTCGTATATAGCATATATTGTTGTCTGGAAAAATCATAGAGATCGGTGGTATATATATTATATACTTCATATAAACTGTCATATTGACCCCTTTTTTACGGCTAGAAGCTTCAAGATTCATCAAGTTTCATCAAATAGTTACGTTTACGTCATATATTTTTGAAATACGTGATTCGTAGCCATAGTTTTTACATGCAGACCACAAAAAACGTGAAGCTTTGCATCCTCACACAGATTACCTACCTATTTTTTATTTTATATTTATCTTAAAAATCGTTTAGATATGTTCAAATTTCACCAAATGCTTACGTGTATAGCATATATTGTTTTCTGAGAAAATCATAGATACCGGTGGTATATATAGTATATATCCCATACATACGATTGTTCAGATAAGAAACTTTGCGCAATTTCTTCCCCATTTTAACAGTTATAAGCTTCAAATTTCACCGATTGCTTACGTATATAGTATGTATTGTTGTGTCAAAAAATCATAGAGATCGGTGATATATATAATATATATATGATGGTATATATAGTATATATATATAGTATATATATATTGTTTTTACGATTTCGGCCCCATTTTAACAGCTAGAAGCTTCAAATTTCACCAACTGCTTACGTGTATAGCATATATTGATGTCTGAAAAAATCATTGAGATCGGTGGTACACATAGTATATATCTCATACAACCGATTGTTCAGATAAGAAACTTTGCGCAATTTCTGCCCCGTTTAACCAGGTAGAAGCTTCAAATTTCACAAAATGCTTACGTATATAGCATATATTGTTGTCTGAAAAAATCATAGAGATCGGTCGTATATATATTATATACTTCATATAAACTGTCATTTTGACCCCTTTTTTACGGCTAGAATCTTCAAAATTCATCAAATTTCATCAAATAGTTACGTTTTCGTCATATATTTTTGAAATACGTGATTCGTAGTCATAGTTTTTACACGCAGACCACAAAAAACCTGAAACTTTGCATCCTCACACAAAGTACCTACCCGTTTTTTATTTTATATTTATCTTAAAAATCTTTAAGGTATGTAGATCTGTTCACTATATATTTCTTATCTTATACATCCGATTATTCGGAGATTACGAACGGGATAAGATTATTGTTCAGCCCCATTCATGAAAGGTATGAAGTCTTCGGCACAGCCGAAGACAGTCCCGTTCTTACTTGTTACTTTATATTTATCTTAAAAATCGTTAAGGTATGCAGATCTGTTCACTATATATTTCTTATCTTATACATCCGATTATTCGGAGATTACGAACGGGATAAGATTATTGTTCAGCCCCATTCATGAAAGGTATGAAGTCTTCGGCGCAGCCGAAGACAGTCCCGTTCTTACTTGCTAGACTTAAAACTTGCTTTTGTAACTGTGGATAGAGAGGAACTGCTAAATGTTATGTTTAATAATGGGATAAGAGGAAAAGCCTTGGAATGGTTCAGAAGCTACTTGAGTAATAGAAAACAGAAGACGATAATTGGAAGTGCAGTTTCACCGGTTGCAGATGTAAATATTGGGCTACCGCAAGGTTGAGTATTAGCACCGCTATTGTTTACAATATATATTAACGATATTAAAGAATGCTTGACAAATTGCAATATTCGACTATTTGCGGATGATGAATTGATAGCCATCAATGAAAGAAATGCGGGCTTTGCGGTATCGAAAATGCAAGAAGACTTAGATTCCCTTTACAAATGGCTATAGGCTCCATTACTGATACTTAGCATAGACTTGACTTGGCTTGCGAACTGTCACTTACAATTCTGTTAAATTAACATTGCATGTTACTGATTACTCAAAACCAGGCATGCTTAACCAACGAAACGATATCATTTCGTTACGATAAACAACGTTAATAAACGAAACGAAGTCATTTCGTTTCGTTTATTAACGTTAAGATCGTCAAATTAACGAAATGATTTCGTTTCGTTTTCTGCCATATCAAAACGAAATCAAATCGTTTATGTTGATTATTAATTTCAAACTATGCTGGCAAAGCTGATTGATGGCGGAGTCATTAAAGGTGAAAGCATTAGCCAAGCTGATTGCAACTTTTCTCATGAATTTTGACAGTACGAACATTTCTCAAAGTATTTTTGACATTACCACCAACGAATTACACAAACAAATTACATAGAGTTTGTGTGTGTATGTGCGCTCGTTGTTGCCACCTTACGGCTTCACCATTGCTATAGCATTGCCAGCACAATTCAAACATAAAGTATCACGTTTTTGTTAACGTTTTTAACGTTAACGAAAGCTTTTCGTTTCAGTTAAAAACGAGATACAATTTATTTTGATAATTTCTTTATCGATAATATTTCGAAGTGTTTCAACGGAAACGGTGGAAATTTTTTGATAAACGATTAGCTTAACGTTAAGGTGCATCCCTGCTCAAAACTTAACTTGACTTTGAAGTCTGTTGAATTTTGATTTTCTATGTAAGTTCTAAGTGACGTTTACATTTTGAGATGCCATTTGTTTGTTTCCATTTCATTTTGACATTTTGTCATACAAATTGACATTTATTTAAAAATAAATTTCAACGCTGATTATGATGCCAGATTTTATGCGCCAAGTGGAGTATAATCGTGGCTAAGTTGCCAAGTTTACGCCAAGTCAAGTCAAGTCTATGCTAAGTATCAGTAATGGAGCCTTATGCCATAGAAAGTTAAAAGTGAATGTGGATAAAACCAAATGTATGATATTTTGCAAAAATCAAAGCATTATGGGTGCCAATAACCTAAGCAATATTACTCTGAAGATAAGAAACGTTGAAATTCAGCAAGTAGACAAGATCAAGTACCTATGTAGGAGTCTTGATCGACAAAAACCTTAGATTTGGAGAACACATAAGTTATTTAGAAAACAAAATTGCAAAAAAAATTGGTTTTATGTACAGAACTTGTAAATATAGTAGTCAACGACACAAAATATTAGTGTATCGATCAATTATTGAACCGCACTTTATTTATTGTCCAACAATCCTGCTATTAGCAAATGACACACAAATAAAAAAACTGCAGATACAACAAAACAAAGCAATGCGATTAATTTTAAAATGTTTGCATAGAACACCAAAACCGACAATGATAAATATGTTAAACTGGCTCAGTGTAAAACAGTCGATATATTATTTTACATTGAAATTTATACATCATATGAAATTAGGAATAACACCGAATTATCTGAACGGAAGAATACATTTAATCATAAAATACATAACTGTGGAACCAGAAGCAGCGGAAATATAAAACTGCCTAGAGTAAGAACGGAGTTCGCTAAGAAGACTTTAGAATATATAGGTTATAAAATGTACAATGAATTACCAAATGCGATAAAAGACTGAAAATATTAATAAGTTTAAAGCAAAATTATTTTTATACTGTAAGTCTTAATGACATGTAATGTAAAAAATTTATTTATATATATATATTTTTTTTTTACCTTGAACTAGGTCTTATACTATTTTCACACACACGGCTTATTGAATAATAAAGGCAGTTTACTACATTAAGGCGCTTATTGAGCTCAATCTTCCCTACAAAATTCGAATCTATAATTATTTCATTAGTGACTAAACGAATGCCAAATGAAATCAAAAGCCCAATGCAACTCTGTTGGCAGCGTTCAGTTTCTTAGTGTTTGGTGTGTTCAGTGCTTAAAAATGTCAGTTGTCGAAGTAAATGTCATTGCCTGTCATATAGCATTGTCATTTTATTCGCTTGACATTTCATCCTTCATACTAATCAAGCAACTACTTCTGTGTGAAAGCAAAAATTTACGATTTCATTAGAAGGTGAAATGAGATCATTAAGTTTCTGTGTGAAAACAGTATTAAAGACCGTAAATAAATTATTATATTATTAAATGAAAACATGGTGTGGCAACCGTGTTTGAGGATGCATGTCACAGGGTTGCGTTTTTCAGAACTATTTTTTTTTTAAATAATGAAATAGTAGTATGCAAGGTACTGCCATAGTAGTAGACATGTACATTAATATTATAAACAAAGTTTAAAACTAAAAAATGTTTCTTTGAAATATAATCTAACAGAAGGTCGACACTAGGCGTAGCTTCATAGACGCGTATTAGGCACAGCATATGAAATCTTAGCTCCATGCCATATTTTGTAAGCGTCTACGAAGCTGCGCCTCCTGTGTATCTTGCCTAAGTTTAACTTTGTACGAAATCCAACATTTTTAATTAATAATAAATAACACATAAAGCAGCTTCGCTTAAGGTGACTTTTGCGTCGTTTAGGCACTTACGTTGCGTATACATCTGACACTCTTTAATTGTTTCAATAAATAAGCAACGCAACGCCAACGTCGAAGCAAAACACAATCATTAAAAACTTACGTTCTTTTTGAAGTTTCTTACATTTTAGAAAAAAACGAGTTTCTATCACCGTTCAACTAAATAAAAACATAATTTTGAATTCATGTCGATTTTGTGATCGATCTGCAGATACGGCGGAACATATCCTACTGCAATGCGCCGCAATCTGATGAGGGCACAACAGACCAATGGTCGCAGTGCAATCCTCAATAAATTTTCGGTCTATCCTTGACAGGAAAATTTTTAACCTGCTTTATTTCAAAGTGACACTTTATTTGACAAATCACTGAAAGATTTCTTTCAAACAAATTGCTTATTAGCGTTAACCGAAGATGCTGAAAAGGACCCCTGGAATTGTTACCTTTTATAGCGAGAAAGTTAAGATATTGTAACGAATTTACTTGCAAATCCTCTTATTTGCAATCTTCTGCTAAGTTCGTATCGCTAAACTGTTGAATAAATAACTCCAATATGTAATAATGCAAAATGGCCTTTATTCAAGTACTTCAGAATAACACTTGTACTTTGCAACGAATAGCTTACTTAATACCAAACTGATTGACAGCTCAAATGAAACTCTACTATTCAAAATAATACTGCTATAGCTCGCTAGATAGCGCTTAATCCAAATCTCAAATCAAACTGAATTACTTCTTACTCGCTTGCCCCGCTTTTATAGTTTACGCTGCATACTTCTAGGCTCTTCGATTTCCAGAACTTACTAGTTGTTTCGGCTACAAAATCGCCAGCCACAACTACGTGCACAAATTATTGCCCTCTCTTGTGACCACTGAGATAAGATATATGCATGTGTTTTTGCATTGCCGCTCCGCTGCTCGTATACGTACATATGTGTAGACGCAATTATTTATTCGTTTATGTAGATACATAAAGATTGAATTATTGATGTGAATGTTTGTAGTTTACAGTCTCTCGCGCGCACATAGGCGTATAAGTAAATGCATCTGTGTGTGACATCTCTCTGGGCTGCCTTATATATGTGTATACTTGATTTGATTATTAACGTACTAACGCCTTAGCATCGCCTTAGTGATGGGATAACTTAGTGATGGTAATATCCGTGACAATATAATGCATAGGTATAAAATGCTTTCATGCATAAAATCATTTTTATTATATAAAAGTAGTATGACATTGCGATTTTAGTTCTGCTATTTTTAACACAGAGTTATTTTTTTACATAAAGTAAGAAGTAAAAAACATGATTAATGACGGGTTTCATTAATTTTCTTTGAGGAATAAATTCGTGAAAATAAAAATTATGTTATTATAAAGTATATGCGAAGCCCCATAGATAAATTGTATAATAGAATGAACATTGGTTTATATATTACATTTTTAAAATGAAAATCTCCTGCTAAAAAAGGTGCAAAACCTAACTATATTTTTTCATTTTCGTACTTAACTACACTCCCTTTTGTGATTCAAGATTTTAGGCATATTTTGAAAAAACTCCGAACATCATTCCTTCATTATATGTCATTCGACTATTTCACTGCCTTCCACTCATTCGCAACATAACCTCAATTTAAGCCGCCAAACTATATAGTAAACAATGGTTGCGTTACTTGGTAAGATTTACAATGAGCTTAATGAAATAAATTTCATTGTACAGGTCTACAAGTAGGATATGTAGCAGCACGCACATACACAGCCACGCTCACCTGATAAAATGCTTGTTCTTGTTCGTTTTTTTTGTGGATGCTATTTGGCACTGTTGTACTTCTTAGGACCAAAAAAAGTTTAGTAGCTGCTATCGAAAACTGCTTAAAATTTTTTTTTCTTATATTACAAAGAAATATACTTCTTTACTTTCAAACGAGCACTCAATTACATCTCTCTTTAATAACCATATATTTTGGACAATTTTAATTAACAAATTGTGATACTTTATTACCGGGGACGATTGCTAAAACACGACCAAAACCGTCGGGGGAGGTATTAATAGACGCGTTTTGGCCTCGCTTCCAATAATTCGAATACTTTTTCTCTTCGGACTATTGACAACAGGACAAAACGCGTCTATTCATTTTTCTTTCCGCTTTTTTGGACGGGTTATTGCAGTCGACCTCGGTTTCAAACTGTTTTTCGCGGAGAACTTTTGAACGGGTAGAAAAACTTAACTCACGTGTTTGTATTCTTAATACTGAAATAACTACGCGTCCTCAGATACCCCAATTGAAGACTTTTTTATAATTTTCTGAAGGACCCATATGGGTGCACTTAAAATTTCCTACTAAATTCGTTCAAAAAAATTTACCATCACAGCAACCCATATCTGATATTCCGATCCCTTTTTTGCTTCCCTGTGTCGCTTTCGACGAAGCAACCCCGGTAATTTTGACACTTCATTCAGTGTCAAAACTCATGTTCCACGCAGGTTCCACTGGGTTCCACGCTAGTTTGACACTGACCGAAGTGTCAAACTGCCGTGTGTTAGAAAGGGAAAGAAATTGTTTCCCTCTCATACATATCATACTTGTAAACCTGTACAATGGTCCAACAAGGCGCGCCAGTCGCTCCTTCGCTCCGCCAACCGGCGCCAATTGGTCACACCAAGGGAGTTTAAATCGTTTTCCACCTGGTCCTTCCAACGGAGTGGGGCCGCCCTCTACCTCTGCTTCCATAGGCGGGTTCCGATAGAAACACTTTCTTGGCCGGAGCATCATCTTTCATTCGCATAACATGGCCTAGCCAGCGCAGCCGCTGCGTTTTAATTCGCTGGACTATGTTGATGTCTGCGTATAACTCGTACAGCTCATCATTAAATCTTCTTCGGACTCGCCATCGCCAACGCGTGGAGGTCCATTAATCTTTCGAAGAACTTTTCTCTCGAACACTTCCAAAGCCGCTTCATCTGCTGTTGTCACGGTCCATGCTTCTGCCCCATATAGCAGGACGGGTACGATAAGTGACTTGTAGAGTATGATTTTCGTTCGCCGAGAGAAGACTTTACTTTTCAATTGCCTACCTGGTCCAAAGTAGATTTATTGGCAAGATTGATTCTTCGCTGGATTTCAGTGCTGATGTTGTTGCTAGTGTTGATGCTGGTACCCAAATAATTTCTCTTTTATTTAATAATTTGGGAAAAATTTAAACAACGTGACATCAGGACGGACAAGGCGACAGCTGTTTCGATTATACCTTGTAAATCTCTTCAAAGCCTTTTCTCCCGGGAGTGGGAGTCGAACCCGCACTCCTACGATAGTTGATGTAGGGTATTCGTAATAACTTTAAATAATATCAACTTTTGTTATTTTAAATATTTTATGTATTTGTTCTAATTTTCAATCTTGAATTTTTTGCTTTCAAAAATTTTCATTCTTGATATTGTTCTGCTGGAAATTAAATTCATTTTTCAATAAAATATAATATTTAAAAATATCTAAAATATTTATCTTACATCTGGCGATCCTGCCAGGAGCGTTAATTTTCTGTGATTGCAGCATCAATAGAGATTTTGATGCAACATCTACAATAGTTACAACAACTACTTAACGAGCTTAATTTGTACTGGACAACAGAAATAAAGAGAAATAATAGAAACAAATAAGGACATATTTATGTGATAAATAATTAAATAGTGTAACGAATGTTAGCAGCACTGAGCGATGCTATCGTCTCTAAGCCGATACTAAGCAGTGACGTGAATGCACATCAATAATTCAATCGTTATGTATCTACATAAACGAAACAATAACTGCGTCTACATATATGTACCATGTGCGTATACGAGCAACGGAGCGGCAATGCACAAACACATGCATATATCTTATCTGAGTTGTCACAAGAGAGAGCAATAATTTGTGCACGTAGTTATGGCTGGCGATTTTGTAGCCGAAACAACTAGTAAGTTCTGGAAATCGAAGAGCCTAGAAGTATGCAGCGTAAACTATAAAAGCGGGGCAAGCGAGTAAGAAGTAATTCAGTTTGATTTGAGTTGTCAAGCAGCTGCGATTAAGACGATATCTAGCGAGCAATAGCAGTATTATTTTGAATAGTAGAGTTTCGTTGAGCTATCAATCAGTGTGGTTATTAAGCCAGCGAGTAGCAAAGTATAAGTGTTATTGTGAAGTACTTAAATAAAGGCCATTTTGCATTATTACAAATTAGAGTTATTTATCAACAGTTTAGTGATTCGAACTTAGCAGAGGATTGCAAATAAGAGGATTTGCAAGCAAATTCGTTACAATTGGTGTCAGAAGTGGGATTGTTGAATAAATTCCGAAGATTGGGAATACAACTTGGACATGGCAAAGTTCAGTGAATTGAAGATCCAGCAACTGAAAAAGGAGTTGGAGAACCGTGGATTAAATACAACCGGCAATAAGATCGAACTTCAAGCACGGCTACGAGAAGTAATGGAGTCGCAAGGAATTGATGTGGACGAGTTTGTCTTTTATCCTGATGGGGACGAAACAACAACAAAAATTGAAGAGAAAAACGAAACATCGCAGACAGTTACAAACACAGACTTGAACATGATATTGGCTGCAATATCGGCACAAATGTCCGAAATGTCATCACAAATATCCACCAACATGTCATCACAACTGGAAGAACAAAAGACAAATATAACATCCCAACTGGAAGAACAAAAGACAAATATAACATCCCAACTGGAAGAACAAAAGACAATTTAACATCCCAACTGGAAGAACAAAAGACAAATATAACATCCCAACTGGAGTCACAGAAGACATATATGGCATCCCAACTGGAATCATAGGAGGCACGTATTTCAGAAATGACGTCGCAAGTGTCATCTCAACTGGAAGACCAAAAGACATATATGGCATTTCAATTGGAAGCGCAAGAGGCACGTATATCTGAAATGTCGGCAGAAATTTTGGAACAGGTATCATCAATACTGGAAGCGCAGGATGCAAAAATGGCTCAATTTCAGGCAGAAGTAAATGATTTAAAAGGTCGTATGGAGCAGTTACAACTAAATCGCCCAGCTGTTTCAGCGAGTAATCCAAAGGTAAAGACACCATCCTTTGCGGCAACCCAGGTCACATTGCACGCCATTGCGATCTTGGTGCTAATAGTTCCAACAATGTGGGTGGCCGTAAACGCAAAGCTGGCGGAAATGAGCAAGAGCGTGTCGAATGTAAAGAACGAAAACTTGCCCCGGCTATTGAATGTCCTGTGATATCTGTGTCGCAAATTGGAAGGAAATCAAGCAGTCTTACCGTCGAAGGGAATGTGGATGGTAAAGAGCGCGTACTGACTGTAGATACGGGGGCATCTTATTCCTTGATTCGATCTGATTTGGTCTACAGGAGAGTAAAGTCATTACCTGGAGGAAGGTTGCGTACGGTCACAGGCGAATATAATCAAGTCCAAGGCGAAGTGGTATGTGAAGTATTAATTGGGAAAGTCATGGTTCTACACAAATTCGTTGTGGCGGAGATCGTTGATGAAGTAATATTGAGAGTGGACTTCTTGGTTGACCATGACGTCAGGATCGATATGCGGATAAAAATTATGCGCTATAAGAACCAGGACATACCACTTAACTTTAGTTTGGAAAAAGGGTTCAGCAGTAATCGGGTACTGGTGGAAAAGACTCGACAAAGACCACGAAATGATAGATCGAATGGGCCAAATAAATCAAAATCAAAAGTACCTGCGAGAGAAACACTGGCATTGACAAAACCTAAAAGACGCAGGAAAACGAAGCAACGAATTTCCGAGAAAGAATGCGAGGGTAGTTTCAAGCCGGAGCGCACTACTATTGTAAAATGTGGAAACGATACCGATTATGCAAAGAAAATTCGTCCAGCGCAAGCTCTACGAAGTGGTTCATTGACCAAACAACAGAGTGTGAGGGAACGATCCAGAATAATGAGTAGTAAGATGGAACACAGGTACGACAAGGAAAATAATTCGGAAGGTTTCCGGGAGGGAGATTTGGTACTCCTATACAACCCTCACCGGCGGAAATGTGTTCCATCCAAATATCGATGCAGTTGGGAAGGCCCGTACAGAGTTGTGAAGACGATCAGTGATGTCATCTGCCGCATACAAGCAATTGGGAAATCACGAAATAGAAGAGTGGTAAATTTGGCGATGCTAGCAGCGTTTAGATCGAGAGATTTGTCTGATCGGGACGATCAGACTTAGGTGGAGGGCAGTGTAACGAATGTTAGCAGCACTGAGCGATGCTATCGTCTCTAAGCCGATACTAAGCAGTGACGTGAATGCACATCAATAATTCAATCATTATGTATCTACATAAACGAAACAATAACTGCGTCTACATATATGTACCATGTGCGTATACGAGCAACGGAGCGGCAATGCACAAACACATGCATATATCTTATCTGAGTTGTCACAAGAGAGAGCAATAATTTGTGCACGTAGTTGTGGCTGGCGATTTTGCAGCCGAAACAACTAGTAAGTTCTGGAAATCGAAGAGCCTAGAAGTATGCAGCGTAAACTATAAAAGTGGGGCAAGCGAGTAAGAAGTAATTCAGTTTGATTTGAGTTGTCAAGCAGTTGCGATTAAGACGATATCTAGCGAGCAATAGCAGTATTATTTTGAATAGTAGAGTTTCGTTGAGCTATCAATCAGTGTGGTTATTAAGCCAGCGAGTATCAAAGTATAAGTGTTATTGTGAATTACTTAAATAAAGGCCATTTTGCATTATTACAAATTGGAGTTATTTATTCAACAGTTTAGTGATTCGAACTTAGCAGAGGATTGCAAATAAGAGGATTTGTAAGTAAATTCGTTACAATAGTATAGAGAACTTAGAACTACATTTAAAGGGTTTACTACATATAACAATATAATAACGAAGGTAAAATAACAACAATTTGAACAAATGTGAAACTAAAGGAGCAGCAGATATCGTGATGAATTTACCAGTCAGTTCAAAATCAGTAAAAAATATAAGAATTACAACAACAACAATACAACAACAATAAATACAGCAGAGTCAGTTCAAAATCAGTAAAAAATATATACAACAACAATAATCAACAATAAATACAGCAAGAAAATATATTTTTTAAAGAAGATCCTTATAAATAACAATTATATGATTTGGGTGAGCTGTATCGAATATTTTTACGATTTATATTTGTAAATTACTTATATAAATAATATATATATACTTTGTAATTTATCTATAATACTTCATTCATTTTTAGATTTTAAATTGTAAACTTCTTTTTCAGAGATCTTTAATTTTTGTTTATTAAAAATGTATCGTACGCCACCACGTGACACACACACGTCTACACCAACAAATCGTACAAATGACTCGCTTATTGATTTACAAGGTGATATTTTTCAGAACGATCTTGTAAATCCATACGCCAATCAAAATATTGAAATATTTGCCACTTCAGTGAAACTTCCCCAATTTTGGACAAATTGTCCTGAAGCATGGTTCATTCATGCAGAAATGCAATTCAATAGGAAAAATATTACGCAGGAGACGACAAAATATGAATATGTCATCACTGCCCTTCCTCATAATGTCATTATGACAATTTTGGATTTTATTCAAAATCCTCCTGATGATAATAAATTCTCAGCCTTAAAAAAGATTTTAATCGAAAGCCATTCTTTAAGTGAAAATGCCAAATTGGATAAGATTTTGACTGATTCAGAGATTGGAGATCGCAAACCCTCAGAGTTTTATCGGTCTCTGGTTTTACTTTCTGGCTCCAATTTCAGCTCTGAAGTCCTTAAAAAGATTTGGATGAGAAAACTTCCTAAAAATTTAAACGTTATTTTAACGAGTTCGAACTCTAATGATATAAATGAACTTTTAAAATTGGCTGATAATGTTTGGGAAGTTGTTAGCAAAAACGAAATAGCTTTAGTCAATAATTTGCAAAATTCTAAAAGCGAGAATGCAATAATTTCCAATTTGGTTCAAACCACTAATCTAATATGTAAAAACTTTGAAAAATTATCTTTAGAATTATCAGAAATGAAAAAAGAAATTAATCAAAATTATTCTAGATCCCGTTCGATAAGTAGGAATCGTTTTAGAAGTCAGTCTAGATATAGGTCCAATTCGAGTGAGAATCCGAACTGGCTCTGCAGATATCATTATAAATTTGGTAACAAAGCTATTAAATGTGAACAACCATGCGCCTTTTCTAAAAATAATTCAACAAACTAAAGTTTTCCGTTGTTGCAGCGACGAACGACGGAAATTTTGAGGTATCAACTCGTCGCTTATTTATATTTGATAGGGAAAACAAGTTAAATTTTCTTATTGATAGTGGGGCAGAGATTTCGGTACTTCCAGTGACTAAGTTCTTGTGTAAAAATAAATCTAACGATATTATTTTGACAGCAGCTAATGGTACTACGATTTCGACTTATGGTAAAAAAATTTTAAATATAAATTTAGGATTGAGGCGCGAATTTCTATTTACTTTTTTAATGGCTGATATAGGTAAGCCAATAATCGGAGCTGATTTTTTAAGCAAATACGGCCTACTTATCGATATTAAAAATAAATGTTTAGTTGACCCGTTGACAAGTCTTTCAGTCAATACTATTTCATGTTTTTGCAATGTCCCTCTTCCCAAAATTTTCTCAGTAGACAATCAATATACGAAATTATTAAAAACTTTTCCATCTTTAATTACGGAACCTGATTACTCGAAGCCAGTTAAACATGGTTCACAGACTAGTTACAGAAGGTAACCTACCATTTTCTAAGCCCAGGCGTTTAGATCCTATTAAATTTAAAGTGGCCAAGGCCGAATTTGATTTTTTATTAAAAACTGGAATTTGCAGATCTTCAAATTCATCCGTGGCATCTCCTCTTCATTTAGTACCCAAAAAAGATGCTAATGAGGCGTCCTTGTGGCGATTTCAGAAGACTAAACGTAGTAACAGTTCCTGATCGTTATCCCTTGCCCCATATCCATGACTTCAATATATATCTTCGAAACAAAACTATATTTTCAAAAATTGATTTAGTTAAAGCGTACCATCAGATACCAATGGCTAAAGAAGACGTATATAAAACGGCAATAACGACACCCATTGGTATGTTTGAATTTTTACGTATGCCTTTTGGGTTAAGGAACTCAGCTCAAACATTTCAAAGGTTTATTAATGAGGTTATAAGTGGACTGGATTTTGTGTTTGCCTATATAGATGACTTGCTTATAGCGAGTGAAAACGAACAGGAACATTTAAAAGATTTGAGTATTCTTTTTGAGAAGTTGTCGGAATACGGTCTAAATATTAAACCGAGCAAATGTATTTTTGGTGTTGGCAGTATTGATTTTTTAGGGCACAATATTTCTAGTTCTGGAATTAGTCCTTCCGATGAGAAAACAGCAGCCATACGTAATCTTGAGCGTCCGAAAAATATTAAACAAGCACAAAAATTTATAGGAATGGTAAACTATTACCATAGGTATATTCAAAATCTTGCTGAGTACACGAATATAATATATGATTTAATTAATAGAACAAACAAAAAACGTGATAAAAAATTAATATGGGATGACACATCAACAAAAAGTTTTGAATGTATTAAAGAAAAATTTGCAAATAAAGTATTATTAAATCATTTTAATAAAGATGCAAAGCTTTCTTTAAATGTAGATGCATCAAATACAGCTATTGGTGGTGTAATAGAGCAACATTTTAATGGCAAATCTGAGCCAATAGGATTCTATTCCAAAAAGCTTTCTCCATCAGAGATAAAGTATAGTGCATTTGATCGAGAGTTGTTAGCAATATATTTAAATATAAAACACTTTCGATATCTTTTAGAAGGAAGACAGTTTACAGTTTTTACTGATCATAAACCTTTGGTTTTCGCCTTAAATTCAAAAACTGAACGTAGTCCTAGACAAACGCGGCATCTAGAATTCATTGCGCAATTCACTAGCGATATACAATATGTTAAAGGAAAAGATAATGTGGTAGCTGACACATTGTCACCAGTTTTTGAGGTAGATGATTTTCAAAATTTCGATCTAAATTTTAAAATCTTACAAAAGGAGCAACAACAAGACACTGAACTTAATGAATTAATATCTGGCCAAACTTTTCAAAATCTTAAATTAATCAAAATTCCTTTGCTAAATTTTACCATCTGGTGCGAAGTTTCAGGAGAATGTCCTAGACCATTTGTTCCAAACAGCTTGCGTAAAACAATTTTTGATATTTTACATGGAATTGCTCATCCTGGTACGAAGGCTACCCGAAAACTAATAGTTAAAAGGTATTTTTGGCCAAGTATGAATAAACAAATAAATTTATGGTCCAAGGAATGTCTAAATTGTCAGAAATCAAAAGTTATTCGTCATACGAAATCACCTATTAGCAAAATTACAGTACCAAAAGGTAGATTCGAGCATATTCATTTGGATATTGTAGGACCTTTACCCATTTCCAGAGGACATCGTTATATTTTTACTATAGTTGACAGGTTTTCTCGTTGGCCTGAAGCATATGCACTAAGAGACATTTCTTCGGCAAATATTGCAAGAAAATTTTTTAGTGAATATATTTCGCGTTTTGGAGTTCCATGTAATATAACTACTGATCAAGGCTCTCAGTTTACATCAAATTTGTTTTCGGAATTGACAAAATTTCTTGGAAGTCACCACATAACAACGTCTCCCTACCATCCTCAAGCTAACGGAATGGTGGAACGTTTTCATAGACAGTTAAAATCTTCAATAATGGCTAGGAATGGGATTAGAGATTGGTACGAAGAATTACCAATAATACTTTTGGGTTTGCGATCAACTTTTAAAGAAGATATTTCAGCTACACCAGCTGAAATGGTTTTTGGTCAAAATTTAAGGTTACCTGGTGAACTCGTTGTCCCAACTTCTGAGAAAACAAATTCGACAGATGTTTTGAGCAGTTTACGTGAACATTTTAGAAATTTTAAATCAAATCTTGAACATCATAAAAATTCTTCTGGAATTTATGTTCCTAAAAATTTAGAAGATTGTCAATTTGTTTTCGTACGGGTTGTAAACAAACATTCTTTACAACATCCTTACGAGGGACCTTATAGAGTAATTGAAAAAGGCATTAAAAATTGTAAAATAGAAATAAATAATGAAATTAAAATTTTTCCTATTGATCGTTTGAAACCTGCTATGGTGGATTTTGCAAACTTTACTAAAACAAAAACAAAAAAGAAAGTAACGTTTAATTTATATAACAATTTATTTCTGGAAGGGGGAGTAATGTAGGGTATTCGTAATAACTTTAACTAATATCAACTTTTGTTATTTTAAATATTTTATGTATTTGTTCTAATTTTCAATCTTGAATTTTTTGCTTTCAAAAATTTTCATTCTTGATATTGTTCTGCTGGAAATTAAATTCATTTTTCAATAAAATATAATATTTAAAAATATCTAAAATATTTATGCTACAATAAACGCATTCAGCTACGTCATGCCTTAGTTGTTGTAAAGTTTTTCCCAAATTCCTTCTTTCGCATATATTATCTTCCACACATCACATAATTCGTATGTAGTTATGTGTTGAAGTTATGCAAGTTTGTAAGGCGGTTTTCAAAGAAACTTGGTATTTGTTCTATTTATAGAACTACAACGAATTAACCAAATGTTGTCTACTTATATGAGTTAACCGGAGATTGCCCGTATGCCTTTTAATGTATGAAAACATTTATTTCAAGCAATTTTTAATTTTATAATTTATTTAATAATTTGGGAAAAATTTAAACAACGTGACATCAGGACGGACAGGCGACAGCTGTTTCGATTATACCTTGTAAATCTCTTCAAAGCCTTTTCTCCCGGGAGTGGGAGTCGAACCCGCACTCCTACGATAGTTGAAATGGTTATAAATGCATTCAGCTACGTCATGCCTTATTTGTTGTAAAGTTTTTCCCAATTGCCTTCTTTCGCATATATTATCTTCCACACATCACATAATTCGTATGTAGTTATGTGTTGAAGTTATGCAAGTTTGTAAGGCGGTTTTCAAAGAAATTTGGTATTTGTTGTTGTTTTTGTTCTATTTATAGAATTACAACGAATTAACCAAATGTCTACTTATATGAGTTAACCGGAGGTTGCCCGTATGCCTTTAAATGTATGAAAACATTTATTTCAAGCAATTTTTAATTTTATAATTTATTTAATAATTTGGGAAAAATTTAAACAACGTGACATCAGGACGGACAGGCGACAGCTGTTTCGATTATACCTTGTAAATCTCTTCAAAGCCTTTTTTCCCGGGAGTGGGAGTCGAACCCGCACTCCTACGATAGTTTAAATGGTTATAAACGCATTGAGCTACGTCATGCCTTAGTTGTTGTAAACTTTTTCCCAATTGCCTTCTTTCGCATATATTATCTTCCACACATCACATAATTCGTATGTAGTTATGTGTTGAAGTTATGCAAGTTTGTAAGGCGGTTTACAAAGAAACTTGGTATTTGTTGTTGTTTTTGTTCTATTTATAGAACTACAACGAATTAACCAAATGTTGTCTACTTATATGGAAAAACTTTACAACAACTAATACTAAGTTCAAACACACACCAAATTGGCAATTTCTACTATTTGGGCAATTTATTACGCAATTTGTCATATAATAAATTGTAATAATAAATTGCCAATTTAAAAAAAAAATGCTTAATAAATTGTTTCAAACTGCAAATGCAACATTGTAAAGTGTGTTTATTGAGTATATTTCAACGTCAGTTACGCATGGCTGAACTATATGGTTGGCTCATCTCATCAGCTGATTTTACGTCTTTCATTTCACTGGAGTAGGGATTGTCAAAAGAAGATGGCAAACTCAAAATGAAACCAAAACATTGAACACATTTTCTTACAACACACAAAAATTTCAAAGTTTTATGTTTTCATTCCATTTCATTCGCCTAATAATGTACGTGTTCATTTTGACAGTCTGAACAAAGGTATGTTCTTGATGTAGAGATGAGCCAACCAGCTATCAAATTACTATTGTGTAAGCTAAATCGAGTTGTATGAACAGCACTCAATTCAAATCGAAATTTCCTCAATTTATTTTTCTGTTTGAACATAGTATAAGGCATGACGTAGCTGAATGCGTTTATAACCATTTCAACTATCGTAGGAGTGCGGGTTCGACTCCCACTCCCGGGAGAAAAGGTTTTGAAGAGATTTACAAGGTATAATCGAAACAGCTGTCGCCTTGTCCGTCCTGATGTCAAGTTGTTTAAATTTTTCCCAAATTATTAAATAAATTATAAAATTAAAAATTGCTTGAAATAAATGTTTTCATACATCTAAAGCGATACGGGCAATCTCCGGTTAACTCATATAAGTAGACAACATTTGGTTAATTCGTTGTAGTTCTATAAATAGAACAAAAACAACAACAAATACCAAGTGTCTTTGAAAACCGCCTTACAAACTTGCATAACTTCAACACATAGCTACATACGAATTATGTGATGTGTGGAAGATAATATATGCGAAAGAAGGCAAATGGGAAAAACTTTACAACAACTCAAGCCGTGGTTACTCACGAACGTACGTAGAAAAAACGTGTCAGCTGACACGACCTATCTTATGAGTGCGCAATGTAAACGAAAACTCACCGACGTGCAACGCCCGTACGTACGTAGCCCGGAACGTAGAAATCAAAACAATTTTGATTTTTTCCGTAAGAACGTGTCAGCTGATCGCTCTCTCACTAGATAGAGTTGCCTAGTAAACTTTTGTGCACTAATTTTTGACCGTTTGCAATTTTATGCAAAAACACCTAATTAAAGTTTGAAAAATTGTGAAAATAATTCGAAATAATTATGTAAAAGTGCTGATTATAAATATGTAATCTATTTATACTTATTTAATATGTATTCCGGCCTTTTACAATATCAAAAATTAAATTGGAAAAAGTTGATGTTTCCATAAGCATACATGCAAACTGGTCAATGGCAACAGTGCTTTGCTCTAATCGTATAATCGAAACAGCTATCGCCTTGTCCGTCCTGATGTCACGTTGTTTAAATTTTTCCCAAATTATTAAATAAATTAAAAAGTTAAAAATTGCTTGAAATAAATGTTTTCATACATTTAAAGCGATACGGGCAATCACCGGTGAACTCATATAAAATTTCTTTTTTAGTTGTATCCTTATTCCCTAAATGTTGTTGTCCTACTGTAAACTTTAAAATAAATAAAAGGGAACACTGATGAGTAGCGTTAGAATATGATTGAGTTTATTGAAGAAATGTATTTCTTTTTATACATTTCTTATTTTACACATACGTAATTGCACTAATACTTACAAACCAAAGGTATCTACATTCCTAATACATACATTCTGTGTCAGCACATTACTTTGACCTAATTTTAGATATTTGTTATTTGCCGTCTTTCATTGAGTTTTACAGCTCCGGCTCACGCTCAATTTTCACGGGAATGCTCTGGATCATTGAGAGACTTGAGAAGCAGATGTCGTGAAATTTTCGCACACGTGAAATGTGATAGACAGATGTCGCCGCTGTTTTTCATTTAACTCATACGGCGAAAGGCTAAGCAGCGACATCTATTTTTGAAAAAGTAGGTTTATTAAAGGCAGCGTTGCCAAACTAAAAAGAAGTAATTAACAAGTTATCTGGCTCACAAATTGAACCAGACTTCCATCTGGATTTATCTGGCTCAAATCGTTGTTGTTACATTTACTTGCAAAATTATTTATCTGGCTCAGGATTTTGCCACCGGATTATGGCTATCTATATCTATCTATAAATCTTATAAAATAAAGTCGCTAAATGCCATGTATGCACATAACTTCACACAGAATACTCCGATTTTAAAACGGTGTTTTGCATTTGAAAGCTTAGCTACGTGAGATGGTACAGTTAATATAATTTGAAGATATATATTATAGGGGCGTGGCAAATTGCCAAAATGTAGCAAAAAATCATAAAATTTTTTTTTACAAAGCTATAACTCATAAACGGATGGATGGATTTCAAAAATTCTACTTTTCAGTAAAACTTTGAAATATTTACCTTCGATCTGCAAATATTTACCTTCGTCCCTATGTCCCTTTGAATGCTTAAACTTTTAAAAATACGCAACGGGTTTTGATGCGCTTTTTTTAATAGATAAAGAGTGATTGAAGAGGAAGTAACGGATGAACATATTTGGCTATAAATTGGTGGAGGGGTAGCTTAGAACCAGGAGACAGGCATAGGCTAATTTTTATCCCGTTCTGGATAGGGTCTTGAGATCAAAACGTGGACGTGGGTAATCCTGGGATATGTTTGCACAATATGGGTATCGAATGTAAGCTGTTTATGATAAGCGAATTAATAGAAACGAAACTTGCGAAAATAAATGGCCAAAGACATAACAAAGAAACCAAATATACAGCTAACACTGTCAAACAATACTATAGCGTCACCTACATACCTAAGCTGAGCGAAAACATTGACCACAAATTTAAGAAAGACGAGAACATCGTATTCGCATACAAATCCAACAACACTTTGTCGTCAGTTTATACAAAAACAAAAAGTGCCATCGATATCCAACAACAGAGCAATGTTGTTTACCAAATACAATGTAAGGGAAAAGAAAACGAAAGCTGCGACAAAGTGTACATTGGAACGACAAAGCGAGCCTTGGGTACCAGGTTAGCAGAACATAAAGCGGACATCAAAAAACAAAAAAACAGCACCGCCCTATCGCAACATATAACAGACACTGGACACACAGCTGATTTTGCCAACACAAGAATTTTAGACAAAGAAAAGAGGGAAAAAACTAGGTACACACTGGAAAGCCTTAGGATATTGCAAAAAAGAGAGAAAACAATAAATAAGAAGGAAGATATGGATCAAATAGCTTCGTCATATGTTTTATGTTTACATGATAAACAAAAAAAAAAAAAAAAAATTTAGACATTAGTATTGACAACACTACCACAAGAGGTGGTGCCGATATTTTTATTTCTATGTTTTTCACTTTTAATAAGTGTAGTTTTTTAATGTAAAATTTTGCAATTAAAAATTATATATTGTGAGTCTATTGACTATGTTATATGTCTATGTATGTATCTACGCGAATGTCTATGTATGTATCTGCGCGTGATTACCAAGTAGATATGTTTGTAGTGGCCTCTTAAATTAAAACTCATATCTGTAATTTCTTTTTTTCACCAGAAAATAAAATGGAAATGCCCCTGAAGATGCTAAAAAAGTTTTAGCGAAACGTCGGGAAAAACAGTGGAATGTTTCATTTGCACTAATCAGCGGTTAGATCGGACTAGCCTATGGAAAAAGAAAATTCCTCTAAAAATACATATATAAAAATTTTTTAACCGATCGTATTACAAAACACATACGTTTATGAGTACTTTGATACGGGGTATTTTTCGTAACCGCGTGTAACTAGGGTCTCGAGATATAAGCAAAACCGTGGACGCGGGTACCCCTAGAATGTGTTTATAGAATATGGATAACGAATGAAAGCTGTTGATGAGTTCTTTAGTACAGGGTAGTTTTCATACCTATTTGTGAAGGGTCTCGAGATATAGGCCAAAACCTGCATCAGTGTAACACTAGGATGTGTTTTTACATTATGGGTATCAAATTGAAGCTGTAAATTGAAGAGTAATTTTTATACCGCTGGGTGACTAGCGTCTCGAGATTGAGGTCAAAACGTGGACCCGGGTACCCCTAGAAAGTGTTTATACAATATGGATCACAAATGAAAGCTGTTGATGAGTGCTTTAGTACAGGGTAGTTTTCATACCTATTTGTGAAGGGTCTCGAGATATAGGCCAAAACGTGCATCAGTGTAACACTAGGATGTGTTTTTACATTATGGGTATCAAATTGAAGCTGTTGATGAGTGCTTTAGTACAGAGTAATTTTTATACCGCTGGGTGACTAGGGTCTCAAGATATGGGCAAAACCTGGACCCGGATACCCCTAAAATGTGTGTGTAATATGGATATCAAATGAAAGTTGTTGCTGAGAGCTTTAAAGTAATTTTCATTGTGAGATTCGATTTAGTTGCATTAACCTGGAAAAACTGATAAATGTGCATGCGAAGCCGAAATAAAGACATGAATTAGTGATACCCACATAACTATTTACATACGTCCTATTCGATTTGCCTGGTAATAAGGGATGAAGAAGAATGGGAAAAACTTTAGAGAAGAGAAAAGGCGGAAGGAGAAGGAGACTGAGAAAGAGATAGAGTGAGACGAAAATAGAGATAGATGAAGCGAAAAGACGGAGGGAGGAGTGAATAAAAGGATTAAGAAAAAGTGAGGAGGGGGAGGGGGGGGGGGGCAGAGTTAGACGGAAAAAGTTTATTAAAATGTATGGAGACAGACCAAATTTAGAGCAGAACAACGTCTGACGGGTCTGCTAGTTATGTACATATAAATATTTTGGCAGGCACATTGGCAAACTGTTAATGACGTTCAGTCATACTGTTAGCGAGTTGGTCAATGTGCCAGCAAAGAGGATAAATATAATAAGAGACGTCACTCGTTACTTTGCGTAATGTTATTCGTTAGGGTACTCCCAAGTTTTTTTTGGGCGAGATGTGTATAAATGTCTTCTATACATTTCGTGGGGTATTTGTGTTTATTTTTCCAACTTTATTTAATTAATTAATTAATTCTCTTTCCAAAAATAACATTTGCATAAGGTGCCTGGCATGGACAAATGCGAGACAATTAAAAATGTCCCTCACAGAAAACATTAGACGTACATTTTTTGATTTCCAGCGAGTTACTCGCCACTCGTAGCAGACTGATGGCTCTTATTTATTTATCCTCTTTGGTGCCAGTCAAATAGAGTTAACGAATGTAAACAAATATGGGTCTTGCTGTCGGAATTTGTATGTGATGTTGATATCCCGCTGTGTTGGGTTGAACATAATTTGTGTGGGTCGATGTAATTTTAATGCAATTTGAATGTTTGCGGTCGATATTTATATACGCATAAAAAATGCATTGGCAGAGAAGTGCATAATGCTACACAATCCGCCTTGAGAAGAGTCATATATAATTGAAGACAATTGTATATGACTATTCAAGAGACTTAATGACCGACTTAACTTTTTTAATTGTTTTTTCGTATTCTATTGTAGTTTATTACTTAATGGTAACTTGATATTACAGTGATGAGTGTGCTTATGCCGTTTTTATTTGTTTACATTAGTTTACATTTGTTTTGCTATGCTGACTCTTGTTATTTCCTTTTTTATCAGTTTATTTTGTTTTCTTTTTGGCTTGTTTGTATATTATTATGAGTAATGTTTCGTATAATTTTACACATGTGTTACCTATTGAAGTTCGTTTGACACAATCATTGTTTACTATATAGTTTGGCAGCTTTAAGCGGGAGTCATTGGTGCCGTATGTCGTATCGCTGTAGTCGTATCCCTAACGTAATCAGCTGTTTATCGTTACGACGGTAAACCAAAAACCAATTGGTTGGCTACGATACGGTTACGACCTTAGCGGCACCAATAATCGATTGCATTGATTCCCATAAGGTTGGTCGAATCAGCTTTTATAAGGTTACCGATACGGTTACCGATAAAGCACCAATGTCTGCAGCTTAAATTGAGGTTATGTTGCGAATAGAGTGGAAGGCACTCGAATTCAGTGAAAGAAGGCACTCGAATTCAGTGAAAGAAGGCACTCGAATGGAGTGGAATGAAGAACAGTAGGAAGAGCAGAGTTGCATTTTGATTAATATACCTTCAATTACTGTATCAATATTAAAGATAAATTTAGAAAAAATAATTAAATACCTGGGTATAAGCAAACATTTTCTTTCAATTACTGCAATTAAGGTGCTATATATTCAAAAATTATAACATTTTATGTCTGTTTAAAAATTTAACTTGAATTTCCCTAAAGATTTCGGTAATATGGCCATTAGTGATGTTTGTGTGTATGTGCTAATTTTGAGCGATCAGCTGTTAGGTTCGCTACTTGGTAAAGTTTACAATGGACACAATCGACTTTTAAGTGTGTCGACCCACTTAAAATCCGCTTGCGTTTACAAATTATTCTTTAACGTTTAATCGTTGTATGGTCATAATTTATGAGGTAATGGTAACCTGATGCCAAAATAAATTTGTATGTTTATGTGTTCTTTTCTTTTCTTTGTTTACATTTCCTTTACATACGTATCTATTATGCTGATTTTTGCTCATGATGTAATAATAAAGGTGATGTCAACAACATAACCTCACTTTTTCGGCAGCTCTAAATGTAATTAAAAATGTATTTCAAAAGTAATAAATTTGCATTGCTTAATTTTTCTTACAAATTCTTCAAATAAATTTGTTTTCAGCAAAATTGTGTCTATATTCTGGTAGGGAATACAAAGTTACGTTAATCTTTTTGGCTAAACAAATCTAGTACGGCTTATATAGTTATAATATTTCTAAACGTATAGTAAAATCTACTACGATGGTATTAGAACTCAAAGGCAGTTCTTTATGATAAACAACTCTCTAAATTATGCATGCCGAACTTGTCAGAATAAGGGAAGACGTCAACGAGATGAGAACACCTGAATATTCATTTCATCATGATTTTTGCTTTGAACATATCGTGTTGGAATTTGTTTTTTTATCTGGTTTTTTTTTTTTTTGACGAGTAAAGTGGAATGCTTATGTGGAAACAGTTTTTTTATGTGAGTTACTAGCAGATTTATATTGATTTAAGCCTATTCTTATGGACTATTATTTCCTTATTTTTATTGGTCCAATCACTATTTCCTATTCTATGTGGTATTAATGTGAAATTGTTGTTTTTACCAATATTATTTACCTTATACTTTCCTTTATATTTATTATTTAACTTATGACCTCTCTAGAGGCGAGGTTTTCTAAACTAAGACCGGCCAAACTTAAATATATTTCCTTATTTTGTAGATAAGTTAAAGTAGAAATGTTTTCCTATTTTACCTGGGGTTAAAGATTCTAACATTAACTATTTCTATTAAACAATGCTTTTCATTGTTATTTCATTTCATATTAAACTTAGAAGAAAAATTTGTATTTAGTTATACGGAAATTTAGTAGCTGTAGTTGGTGGAAGAGCAAGGTAACTTATAATAGTAGTAGTTCAGCTAGAACGGAAGGTACAGTCGATGCAAAAAAATGTTCATAGTTTTCGTGTTTTCCAGCAATATCTTTGATCTTATTTGTCATGCGATTTCTGCGCCGGCCACTAAGACAGAATCGTCATGATATTTATGAAGAATTATTTAATTTTTACCGGGATTTGTCACCTGCATAACTTCTAAAGTTAACGCAATTATTTGATCTTTGAGAACTTGGGTACCTATTTTTACTTTTAAATTTGCTTACTGCAGTATTCATTATCATTTTTCATCAATTTGTCCCTCAGGACAACTGTGTTTTTCTTCTTTTCAAGTCCTAAATTGGCGGCATTTGTACAGCGTGTGTACAGCCGATAAGTAATTGTCCTAAGTCAATCTTATCATCAACAATCAGGTTGCTTGTATTTCTTACGCTACCATTTTTCTATCTTAAGATGAAAACGAGCGCGATATGTCTTATTATTGCAAATTTATATAGCGCTTTGCATATTAATGTTTTGTTTGTGACTTTTCTTCATTTTTGATATTATTACGGGCTGGTTTTTTTGTTCTTAGTGTTTTGCATATTTCCACCGTCCTAGAATTTTTCTATTGCTTCATGACTATCTTTGTCAGGAGCATTCAATGAAATTATGCAAATTTTTGATTTGCTATTGAACTTAGGCAGTGTATCACTGGATCACAAATTTCAATTTTTTGTCTGCACCAGAGACGCCATTATGAAATTCCTATGTAAAATCACACCCTGATTTCGAAAATCAAGGTTATTTTTAATTCTATGGTAACGTTTATGAGATATTTACGAATAACGGTTAGTTCAGTTAGTTAGCGAATATTAACACATATGTACCAGTAGGGTACTTAAGTATTAAATGGATATATTTACTTGAATGCCTATAACTTTTGTATTAGCCCATCGATTTTGTTGAGTGAAAGCTTATTTTTTTGTAATAAAACAGAGCTTAGAAAGAAAAAACAAATCTGCAAAAAAATAAAAAGTTTTCGAGATCCTTCCTCGCAAAGTAAAATTTTTTTTATATTTTTACAAAAAAAATTGAAAAAATCCGTAATGATTGTTGGTTATCTTCGAATCTGCAGGGCCTAGCAAAAAGAGTTGTATGCACAGTTTATAGCAATTTTACCTTTTAAAAGCTTCAAACCGTTTTGGAAGTGCTCAATTCGTTCTTGAGATATATATGATTAAGTGGACCCAATTTTTTTTTTTTTTTTTTGGAAAAAACCGTTATTCGTAAATATCTCAAAAACGTTACCATAGAATTAAAAATAACCTTGATTTTCGAAATCAGGGGGTGATTTTACATAGGAATTTAATAATGGCGTCTCTGGTGCATTTTGGCTGTAAACCAGTGTATTTAAAAGGTTATTATCATAAGTTTGTTGCTCTCCCCTAAAACCGAATTGAGGTTTAAATTTAAACAAACAGTTTTTAAATAATAAAATGTTAAAAATGAAATTTCTTAGATACGAGCTTGAACGGGTTTTAACTGCCTATATTTATGCTTCATGTAGTTTTTGAGCATCATAGTTATTGTGATGATATATAGCATGAATGCACAAATTATGGCTGCTAACCAAACATCTGGGACGTTTGGAACGTTTTTCGTATCTGATTCTATTGGTGGTTCATACTTGTTATCCTGTTCTCTGTTGTTTCAGAGCTTCCCTAATTCATACCCTGCTATTGCTATCATGATGTCGTGCGCAATTTTTGTCCTCCACGACATTTTGAAATTCTCTATAATTATTTTCCTGCATTCCTATGCATTCCATTTTACTTATGACCTTTATTATATTTTTTTTCTTATTCAGTTAAAATTATAAAAGTTATTATTTAAAAGGTCTAAAAAAAATTTGTTATTACCGGAAAAATTTGTTTAATTTAAAATTTTTAGCATTCTGTTACCAATTTCTTATTGATCTGCTATCAAAAAGTTGTAGATTAATTACAGAAAAGTTGTTGTTACATTATAAAAAGAATATCAATTTGTTTTAGGAAACTTATAGATATTTTATAAGAGAGTTATCAATTTGTTATCAGCGTGTTATGTTAAAGTTATCGATTTCGTTATCAAAAATGTATCGATTTCTTATCGGAGTGTTACCAGTTTGTTATCGATTTCTTAACGAAACAAACGTGTAATGCGGCAGTTACTCACGAACGTACGTACCAAAAACGTGTCAGCTGACACGACCTATCTTATGAGTGTGCAATGTAAACGAAAACTCACCGACGTGCAACGCCCGTACGTACGTAGCCCGGAACGTAGAATTCAAAACAATTTTGATTTTTTCCGTAAGAACGTGTCAGCTGATCGCTCTCTCACTAGACAGAGTTGCCTAGTAAACTTTTGTGCGCTAATTTTTGACCGTTTGCACTTTTATGCAAAAACACCTAATTAAAGTTTAAAAAATTGTGAAAATAATTCGAAATAATTATGTAAAAGTGCAGATTATAAATATGTAATCTATTTATACTTATTTAATATTTATTCCGGCCTTTTACAATATCAAAAATTAAATTGGAAAAAGTTGATGTTTCCATAAGCATGCATGCAAACTGGCAGATGGCAACAGTGCTTTGTTGTAAACAATACACACACAAATATGTTATGTACATGTACACAGACGCACACATTGATTCCTACGGGCTTGAGAATTCGGTCAAACGTGCTTCGTACGACAAACGTCCGTACGTACGGCACACGTCGGTGGGTAACTGCCGCATAACTCTTCTATAACAAGCCGATAAGAAAACAATAAGAAATTGATAACTCAGTAATAACTGTCCGATTACAAACCGATAAGTTGACGATAATTGTTTGTTATCGATAATAAGCCGATTATAAAACCATATGGCTTGTCACCAATAAGAAGCCGACGAAGCTCTTCTCAAAAAGCCCGAAACTATTTGTTTCTGGTAAGGTTACCTCTGTTGTGTGTTTACTTCAACCCCTGGGTGAGCTCTAGTTAACTTAACACATCCAACTTCACGAGTAATTGGTACTACCGCTTTTTATACCTTCCATGAACATGAAATGGTATATTAACTTTGGTCCGATGTTTGTAACGTTGAGAAATATATAAGATAGACTCACCATTAAGTATACCGAATTGATCAGGGCGACGAACTGAGTTGATATAGCCATGTCCGTCTGTCCGTCCGTCCGTCTGTCTGTTTGAACACAAACTAGTCCTCAAATTTTGAGATATCTCAATGAAATTTGGCACAAGGATGTATTTTTGTATTATATTAGACATTTATCGGATCCGGTAGGATCGGATCACTATAACATATATCTCCCATACAACCGATCGTTCAGATAAGACGATTTTGGTTGTTGTTGTTGTTGTTGTAGCAATGATTCGCCCTACCTAACAGCCGCGACCGATCACAAATTGTCATCAATATCCTCTAACGGGAGTCCAAGGAAACTTGCCGTTTCAACAGGGGTGGACCATAAGGAAAGGGGTGTTAGAGGCGTTGGTTCCACATTACAATTAAAGAGATGGTTGGTGTCATGTGGGGCCACATTGCAAGCGGGGCATACACTTTGTATGTCGGGGTTGATTCTGGATAGGTAAGAGTTTAACCTGTTACAGTATCCAGAACGAAGTTGAGCAAGAGTGACACTCATTTCCCTGGGGAGTATGCGTTCCTCTTCCGCGAGTTGTCGATACTTTTCTTTAAGTACTGGATTCACCGGGCAATTCCCGGCATAAAGGTCCGACGCCTGTATATGGAGTTCGCCAGGGACCTGCTTGTGTTTTTTCGCTTCATACGGCTGGGTTCTCAGGAGCCGTATTTCCTCAAAATGCTTACGGAGATGACTCCTTAAGCCCCTAGGCGGTGCTGGTTCATCAATCAGATGTCTGTTGGGATGCTCAGGTTTCTGGGTATTCAACAGGAACTGTTTGGTCAGCATCTCTTTTCTCTCCCTGATGGGGAGTATTCTCGCCTCATTATGCAGATGGTGTTCTGGGGACATAAGAAGACAGCCCGTGGCAATTCTGAGAGCAGTATTTTGGCAGGCCTGTAGCTTCTTCCAGTGGGTAATTTTTAGGCTTGGCGACCATATGGGTGACGCGTAGCACGTAATCGGCTGGCTAATTGCTTTGTATGTAGTCATGAGCGTTTCTTTATCTTTTCCCCTGGTACTGCCAGCGAGGGATTTGAGGATTTTGTTACGGCTCTGAATTCTCGGAACAATTGCGGCTGCGTGCTCACCAAAATGTAGATCTTGATCAAACGTTACACCCAAGATTTTGGGGTGTAGGACAGTCAGTAGCGTAGTGCCATCGACGTGGATGTTCAAAATGGTCGACATTTGGGACGTCCATGTTGCAAATAAGGTCGCGGAAGATTTAGTCGGTGATAATGCCAGGTTTCGCGAGGCGAAAAAACTGGAGAGATCAGGGAGGTAGCCGTTTATTTTATTGCATAGCTCATCGATCTTTTGGCCTGGGCCTGTGGCCATTATTGTGCAGTCATCGGCGTAGGAAACGATTGTGACTCCTTCCGGTGGTGAAGGTAGCTTAGATATGTAGAAATTAAACAAAAGTGGGGATAGGACACCACCCTGTGGCACCCCTTGTTTAATTATCCTTGTTGTTGTTGTTGTTGTAGCAATGCTCGCCCACCTAATAGCCGCGACCGATCACAAATTGTCATCAATATCCTCTAACGAGAGTCCAAGGTAACTTGCCGTTTCAACAGGGGTGGACCATAAGGAAAGGGGTGTTAGAGGCGTTGGTTCCACATTACAATTGAAGAGATGGTTGGTGTCATGTGGGGACACATTGCAAGCGGGGCATACATTTTGTATGTCGGGGTTGATTCTGGATAGGTAAGAGTTTAACCTGTTACAGTATCCAGAACGAAGTTGAGCAAGAGTGACACGCGTTTCCCTAGGGAGTATGCGTTCCTCTTCCGCAAGTTTTGGATAATTTTCGTTAAGTACTGGATTCACCGGGCAATTCCCGGCATAAAGGTCCGACGCCTGTTTATGGAGTTCACCAAGGACCTGCTTGTGTTTTTTCACTTCATACGGCTGGGTTCTCAGGTGCCGTATTTCCTCAAAATGCTTACGGAGATGACTCCTTAAGCCCCTAGGCGGTGCTGGTTCATCAATCAGATGTCTGTTGGGATGCCCAGGTTTCTGGGTATTCAACAGGAACTGTTTGGTCAGCATCTCATTTCTCTCCCTGATGGGGAGTATTCTCTCCTCATTATGCAGATGGTGTTCTGGGGACATAAGAAGACAGCCCGTGGCGATTCTGAGAGCAGTATTTTGGCAGGCCTGTAGTTTCTTCCAGTGGGTGGTTTTTAGGCTTGGCGACCATATGGGTGACGCGTAGCATGTAATCGGCTGGCTAATTGCTTTGTATATAGTCATGAGCGTTTCTTTATCTTTTCCCCTGGTACTGCCAGCGAGGGATTTGAGGATTTTGTTACGGCTCTGAATTCTCGGAACAATTGCGGCTGCGTGCTCACCAAAATGTAGATCTTGATCAAACGTCACACCCAAGATTTTGGGGTGTCGGACAGTCGGTAGCGTAGTGCCATCGACGTGGATGTTCAAAATGGTCGACATTTGGGGCGTCCATGTTGTAAATAAGGTCGCGGAAGATTTAGTCGGTGATAATGCCAGGTTTCGCGAAGCGAAAAAACTGGAGAGATCAGGGAGGTAGCCGTTTATTTTATTGCATAGCGCATCGATCTTTGGGCCTGGGCCTGTGGCCATTATTGTGCAGTCATCGGCGTAGGAAACGATTGTGACTCCTTCCGGTGGTGAAGGTAGCTTAGATATGTATCTAGAAATTAAACAAAAGTGGGGATAGGACACCACCCTGTGGCACCCCCTGTTTAATTCTCCTTGGTTTTGGTGTTTCGTTTCTAAATTGCACCGATGCCTGCCGACCACCCAGATAATTTGCGGTCCACCTTTTAAGACATGGGGGAAGGGTAGACCCTTCCAGGTCCTGCAGTAACGAGCCATGGTTGACCGTATCAAAAGCTTTTGATAGGTCTAGCGTTACGAGTACTGTTCTATGGTGGGGGTATTGACTTAAACCGCAATTTATCTGGGTGCTAATGGCATTTAGCGCGGTGGTAGTGCTATGGAGTTTTCTGAAGCCATGCTGATGAGAGGCTAGCTGCAAATTTGCTTGGAAATAAGGGAGCAAAATGGCTTCAAGCGTCTTTGCCACGGGCGATAGGAGAGATATCGGATGATACGACTCACCTATGTTAGCTGGTTTCCCAGGCTTTAGTAGCGGGACCACCTTGGCCATTTTCCATTTCTCGGGTATGACAAAGGTGGAAAGAGACAGATTGAAGACATGCGCTAAATATTTGAACACCTCTTTCCCTAGGTTTTTAAGCATCGGCATGGCTATGCCGTCTGGGCCCACTGCTTTGGATGGTTTAGCACGACCAATGGCGTCCTCAACCTCTTTAGCGGTGA
This sequence comes from Eurosta solidaginis, assembly GCF_040869045.1. Lineage (NCBI taxonomy): Eukaryota > Metazoa > Arthropoda > Insecta > Diptera > Tephritidae > Eurosta > Eurosta solidaginis. The sequence goes on from NC_090321.1 coordinate 60,918,531, forward strand.
TGGTGATTGGTGACGCGCTGAATTTGTGTTTATGTGCGCGTCTATTGGCTCTCCGTCTATCTTTGTCGACCGTAGGATGCATTATATATTGTCGGCAGAAAGAGCTCGCGCATTTTTTCGCGTCCGACAGCACTTTGTCGCCAAAGGCGATGGAAACTTTGTCTTTGTGCTTAGTCGGATTCGATAGGGACTTTACGGTGGACCAAAGTTTACCCACACCGGTAGAGAGGTTACAACCTCTTAGGTGCTCCTCCCATTTCGCCCGCTTGTGTTCATCTACAAGCAATCTGATGCGTTGGTTTATATCCCTTATTTGGGGGTCGCCTGGGTCAAGCTGTCTTATAAGGTCACGTTTTCTCGCTAAGTTTGCGGCCTCCGCCGGGAAGTGGGGCCGGATTTCGGGAATTCTTCCGGCGGGAATGAAATGTGCCGAGGCGGATTTGATGATGGAAGGCACGCTCCCCTTGGCGGGCATCAGTCGGGATAGGGAGGGCAGCTAGGCGGCTGTCTGTAAAGGATTTATATGCTTCCCACTTTCCTTTTTTGAAGTTTATGAAAGTACGTTTTTCAGGGACGATGAAGTCGGCGTTACGCTCAAGCGAAATAAGTATGGGCAGATGGTCGGATGCCAATGTTACCATCGGCTGCCAGTTGACGCAGTTTACGAGTTCTGCGCTCACGATTGAGATATCTGGCGAGCTGTGACAGCTTCCTACCATACGTGTGGGGGCGTCTCCGTTTATTGTGCAGAACGTCGTTTCTTCTATTTGATCCGCCAACATCTCACCCCTACTGTCCGCCCGCAAGTTTGAATGCCATAGATCATGATGAGCATTGAAATCGCCTAAGATAATGCGATTGTTGCCAGTGAGTAAGGCCCTGATATTAGGGCGGTATCCACTGGGGCAACAGGTGGCAGGAGGGATGTAGATGTTGATGATTTCTAGGTTTGCATCGCCTGACCGGACAGATAGGCCTTGACGTTCTAAGACATTGTCCCTGCGGTCGATGCCAGGATCAAATATACAGTATTGCACAGAGTGGTGTATGATAAACGCGAGACCGCCTCCATTTCCGCTCTCGCGGTCTTTCCTGTGGACGTTATACCCAGAGCAGGTCTGCAATGCAGATCTTGCTGTGAGTTTAGTATCTTGAATCGCAGCAATGCGGATGTTGTGCCGCTTCATGAAATCGACTATCTCCGTAATCTTCCCAGCTAGTCCATTACAGTTTAACTGCAGAATTCTGAAGTGCATAAGGGGAGACGTCGCCACTCTGGGGGTAAGTGACGGGTGACTACGCCTGGGTTGGGGAAGGCCAGGACGCAATTGCTGTTGTGGCCCTAGGACTGGGCGTCCTTGGGCAAGCATTGGGGTACCCGGATGATTTGGGTTTGCGACCTGGCAACATGGCGCGATGAAACCCGTCGGGGGGTTGCCGTCGCGGAGACCAGAACATCTAGGGAAGTGGCACCACCCAAGGCAGGAGCTGCATTGGGCGTGAACAGCAAGGAGCCACAAAAGATTTATAAAAGTTACGTGGACGTCGGGTTTTGGGATCAAGCCCAGAACAACCTGTCCGATGCAACCATCCCTTGCACGAGACACACTGAACAGAGTATGACCGTCCCAAAAAGATTCTCTTACGGCAGATGCAGCAAAACCATTTCTCAGGACCGGGGTCAGGAGACGGACCCGGATTGGATTCGATGCCTTCCCGGAGTAAGAGAATATGGAGCAGTCCTACTGCAAGGAGCTGCTGGGAGGATGACAATTTGTGGGAGGGACGAAACAAATTAGATGGGGTCACACTGAAATGACAGTCCTTGGTCGGGAAAAATCCCGAGTCGCTCCGGTACATAGAACCGACTGCCTTGGGAAGCGCATCTCCTTGGTTTTGATGTTTCCTTTCTAAATTGCACCGATGCCTGCCGACCACCCAGATAATTTGCGGTCCACCTTTTAAGACATGGGGGAAGGGTAGACCATTCCAGGTCTTGCAGTAATGAGCCATGGTTGACCGTATCAAAAGCTTTTGATAGGTCTAGCGCTACGAGTACTGTTCTATGGTGGGGGTATTGACTTAAACCGCAATTTATCTGGGTGCTAATGGCATTTAGCGCGGTGGTAGTGCTATGGAGTTTTCTGAAGCCATGCTGATGAGAGGCTAGCTGCAAATTTGCTTGGAAATAAGGGAGCAAAATGGCTTCAATCGTCTGCTACTGGCGATAGGAGAGATATCGGACGATACGACTCTCCTATGTTAGCTGGTTTCCCAGGCTTTAGTAGCGGGACCACCTTGGCCATTTTCCATTTCTCGGGTATGACAAAGGTAAAAAGAGACAGATTGAAGACATGCGCTAAATATTTGAAACCCTCTTTCCCTAGACTTTTAAGCATCGGTATGGCTATGCCTCCTGGGCCCACTGCTTTGGATGGTTTGGCGCGAGCAATGGCGTCCTCAACCTCTTTAGCGGTGATGGTCATTGGTGACGCGCTGAATTTGTGTTTATGTGCGTGTTTATTGGCTGTCCGTCTATCTTTGTCGACCGTAGGATGCATTATATATTGTCGCCAGAAAGCTCTCGCGCATTTTTTCGCATCCGACAGCACTTTGTCGCCAAAGGCGATGGAAACTTTGTCTTTGTGCTTAGTCGGTTCGATAGGGACTTTACGGTGGACAAAAGTTTTCCCACCCACGGCGGCCCCGTGTTCGCACCCCGGGCAAAGCAACATCAAAATTTTAGAAATAAGGTTTTTCAATTAGAAGAAAATTTTTGTAAGCGGGGTCGCCCTCGGCAGTGTTTGGCAAGCGCTCCGAGTGTATTTCTGTCAAGAAAAGCTCTCAGTGAAAACTCATCTGCCTTGCAGATGCCGTTCGGAGTCGGCATAAAACATGTAGGTCCCGTCCGGACAATTTGTAGGGAAAATCAAGAGGAGCACGACGCAAATTGGAAGAGAAGCTCGGCCTTGGATCTCTTCGGAGGTTATCGCGCCTTACATTTATTTATTTTTTATCCTGAAAAAATCACTCTGATCGGAGCTATATGTAGTTATATCCCATACAACCGATCGTTCAGATAGAAAGATTTTTGGCAATTTCTCCCTTAATTTCCAATATAAGAACGTTAAACTTGGTGATATATATTTTAATATATCATAGAATATTTCCTGTAAAAATCATTTCGATCGGAGCTACATATATATAATATATATCCCATACAACCGATCTTCAGATAAGGGGGTTTTTTGCCATTTTTTATTTTATATTTTTCTTAAAAATCGTTTAGGTATGTACATCTGTTCACTATTTATTTCTTATCTTATACATCCGATTATTGTTCAGCCCCATTCATGAAAGGTATGAAGTCTTCGGCACAGCCGAAGACAGTCCCGTCCTTCCTTGTTTTGTGAATGCGTTCTAAAAAATTAAAGAGTCTACTTTGCATACATTTTTTATGGTTATGTTAATTTTTTAATTTTAGTTAACTGCATAGTATTTTGGAATAAATTTAATTAAGGTATTCATGAAATACTATTATTTACTACCTTCTCAGGCAAATGCGGTTATCGTTTAATTTTTAAGATGTTTTCCTAATTTGAAGCTGCAGGTGCTTTTAAAGTTGAAGAAAAACAATGAACTTGTATTAAATAAGTGTATATCATAATTAAAATGTAGCAACTGATCAAATTTAAATACTTAACCATAAAAAAGTTTCTTTTAATTAATGACATACAATTAACAATATGCTAATGCCTGAATATTATGTCCAAACACAAATTATTCAAAAATTTTATTCAATTATTTTATATTGATCAATGCTAAATAAATCGTGTTGTTTTATTAGTATTTACATATACACATCTACATTAGACCATTTCTTTTTTTTGCTTTTTTTTTTGAATTAGCTAAAGAGCTACGTGTGAATGCAAAATAGAGGAAATATATATTGTAGCGAATGTTACCAAGTTCGGCACATCACTGTGCCGCTAGTAAGTAAAGCTGGAGACATTGGTGCTTTATCGGTAACCGTATCGGTAACCTTATAACAGCTGATTCGACCAACCTTATGAGAATCAATGCAATCGATTATTGGTGCCGCTAAGGTCGTAACCGTATCGTAGCCAACCAATTGGGTTTTGGTCTACCGTCGTAACGATAAACAGCTGATTACGTTAGGGATACGGATACAGCGATACGACATACGGCACCAATGACTCCGGCTTAAAGCTGGAGACATTGGTGCTTTATCGGTAACCGTATCGGCAACCTTATAACAGCTGATTCGACCAAACTTATGGGAATCAATGCAATCGATTATTGGTGCCGCTAAGGTCGTAACCGTATCGTAGCCAACCAATTGGTTTTTGGTTTACCGTCGTAACGATACACAGCTGATTACGTTAGGGATACGACTACAGCGATACGACATACGGCACCAATGACTCCGGCTTAAAGCTGGAGACATTGGTGCTTTATCGGTAACCGTATCGGCAACCTTATAACAGCTGATTCGACCAAACTTATGGGAATCAATGCAATCGATTATTGGTGCCGCTAAGGTCGTAACCGTATCGTAGCCAACCAATTGGATTCTGGTTTACCGTCGTAAAGATAAACAGCTGATTACGTTAGGGATACGACTACAGCGATACGACATACGGCACCAATGACTCCCGTTTTAAGCTGCAGACATTGGTGCTTTATAGGTAACCGTATCGGTAACCCTATAACAGCTGATTCTACCCACCTTATGAGAAGCAATGCAATCGATTATTGGTGCCGCTAAGGTCGTAACCGTATCGTAGCCAACCAATTGGTTTTTGGTTTACCGTCGTAACGATAAACAGCTGATTACGTTAGGGATACGACTACAGCGATACGATATACGGCACCAATGACTCCCGCTTTAAGCTGCAGACATCGGTGCTTTATAGGTAACCGTATCGGTAACCTTATAACAGCTGATTCGACCAACCTTATGAAAATCAATGCAATCGATTATTGGTGCCGCTAAGGTCGTAACCGTATCGTAGCCAACCAATTGGTTTTTGGTTTACCGTCGTAACGATAAACAGCTGATTACGTTAGGGATACGACTACAGCGATACGACAAACGGCACCAATGACTACCCTGCATGCATGTATGGAGTACTCGCTATGGACCAAGCGAGTGCTCCAAAATTAACCACAATTCATACAAAAAATATGGTCCAATTAACATTGCGATGTCCTAGGACTGGACCATATACTCCAGCTCCGCATTACATCAGAGTAATCCATGGAGTACCCACAGTCCAATAAATATCGTGTAGTGATTACAGTCCTTAAAAACGAGCAATGATCGGCTTACAATATGTTCGTGTAGAAACAAGAGTTGGTCCATTGCTGCATTACAGTGGAGTATAATGGTAAGTACTCCAGTGGACCACATGATCCAACGATTTTTGCAGGGTACAGCTTAAATGCTGTGAAACAGCTACAACAATAGTGCATTCCAATGAAACCTGATCCAGATACCGATAAAAATATAAATGAAATAAAATGCTGCATTCCGGTCTTGTCTTTTCGGGTGAGCGGTCGTGCTGTGTCATCCTCGGCTCAACGTCAATTTTCGGGCTTTTTTGCGTTGAGTGGAAAATTAAAATAGGTCTCAAGGTTGGCTTCGGTGCTCCCTGACCGGAGTTAGGGTGGTATTCTTGCATTCCTAACAGGAATCAAAAATTCGTTGAAAAAACATGGCGTCTAGCCACATATGGAAAACAATATACATTTATACAAAAAAAATCTCGAAATTAAACACATAACGGGATAGTGAAAAAACATGGCGTCTAGCCACATATTGAAGACAATACAAATTTATATAGAAGGAAATTCTCGAATTTTCCTTAAACAAAGAAAATTGAAACTACAATTATAAAAGCACATTAAAGAATTTGCGTTGGGGTTGTAGCTTTCGATCTGGCCAAATAATTCGAATCTTATGCGACCTTCATCCGGAATTATTATATACGCGCAATGCAGTAACTTAAATATCAAAAAAAAAAATGCTGCGATTCTGATAACTTTCTGGCTCAATTTCGAATCAACAGGGTGGCTCTGTTGATTTGGTTTTTTGTGGACATTTTTTTACAGCATACCCTCTGTTCTTAGTAGCGCTACGGCCATTGTGGATAATGCGGCAGTTACTCACGAACGTACGTACCAAAAACGTGTCAGCTGACACGACCTATATTTTGAGTGTGCAATGTAAACGAAAACTCACCGACGTGCAACGCCCGTACGTACGTAGCCCGGAACGTACTATTTATACTTATTTAATATTTATTCCGGCCTTTTACAACATCAAAATTAAAATGGAAAAAGTTGATGTTTCCATAAGCATGCATGCAAACTGGTGAATGGCAACAGTGCTTATCTGTAAACAGTACACACACAAATATGTTATGTACATGTACACAGACGCACACATTGATTCCTACGGGCTTGAGAGTTCGGTCAAACGTGTTTCGTATGACAAACGTGTTTCGTATGACAAACGTCCGTTACGTACGGCACACGTCGGTGGGTAATTGCCGCTTTAGTTTGATATACTATAATTTGAGGACTTTTGAAGTTTCATAATGTTTGTTGTTTTGCTTGAAGCGTTGCCATACCGTTACTGTTTAAGGCGAAATTGTGGTTTTTCGGGATGGGCATTTCTTTCAGGTTGAGACAATAATAATATGCTTTAGTACGATCTATGTGCATACATATCGATTGAGATACCAGTAAAACATGCAATTTTATTGAAAAATAGTGGATGATAACTATATCGGTTAATGACTCATATGGCAGCTTAACCCCAAACAGAAAAAAGATACAGGAAAACCCTAGTTGTTCTAGCATGACCCTATTACCATGCCTCTTTAGTGGATATTTCGCAAGGCATGCTGAGAAAGTATTCCTCCAAAGCCTGCAGTGTATGGTAGGTATTTAGTTTGTTACGTTTGTCGGACTCCATATCCATGCCAATGCTATAAGGGCACAGAATATGTATCGGCGGGGTTTAGGTGACCCCTGCCCTACGAAGGGCATAAGAAAGCTCACATCTAGTGGCTAACCTGCAGAACTATATGGAAGTGTTCTTTAAAAAATGGCTTAACAATTCCTTCCTCCAGCGCCACACTTGAATGATGCGATAAATAAAAAAGTAAAAAATGTGGACTAGTAGCCGATTTATCACCATTTCATTTCATAAAAATTGCACTACTAAGCTCTTTAGAAAACGCGGCGTTCGTTTATAAACATATCCTTTTGTTAAGCAATTGACAAACATAAATGGGTTGTCAAAATGTTCTGAGCAAACACATGGACCCTACGGCTGTATTCCCTTGGCTGCTTTGCATACTTCGATCCATGTTTCTTCCACCAAAGCAATTTTCGGGAGCTCGAAAAATTTATTAAAAACCTTCTTTTCTATGATGATATTTCGCATTAAAGTATTATTTCCAACTCATGCGGCTAATTTTTTCCTTTATTTAAAGTAATTATGAAAGTAATTTTTTTTTTTTTTTTTTTTTAATATTTTTCAATCTGGTAGCTTGTTTTTGGTGAAATTGTCATTGTCCCCACAGAAAAGTCAAGTGGCTAACGTCACATTAACTGGAACTAGCACCATTTTTGTATCATGTTCCTTGACTAGACTAAAATGTTTTTTTAGACAAACCATTTCTTTTGAATTCGTATACCGATAATATTTTGACAGTTGGTGTTTTCGTCAAAGTGCCAACAAAACGAGTTGCTGCATTAAAATAGAACTAAGTATCTAAAGTAAAAGTGGAACAAAATATAAAATGAAAACTAACAAAAGTTGTACAACACCTTTGTGAAATGGGGAAATACCACGAAAAACCATAACAACAATTAACATTGCTTTGAGTATGAACAAAGCTTTTTTTTTATTTTAAAAGACAAAATATATTGACAACAGCTGCAAATAGTACAAACATAAATATTTTAACACTTCAAAATTGGGAAACGTGTCTAGGATCATTTGTTAGAAAAGCTTTTTGTCCCAAGAGATTAACAGTGCACTTTTTTTTTCTTATAATTTTTGTTTTTATTGTTGCTTAGAAATTACATAATATTTCGTACAAGTGAAAGAAGTAATAAAAAATACTATTTCAAGTATTTTAGCAACGTTTTTTTTACTTTTTCCAGGTCAAAGATTAATGATGAGTCAAATAAAGGATAAATATTTTATATAAGGAAACTAATAAATTGTTAAACAAGTAAGGAAGGCTAAGTTCGGGTGTAACCGAACATTACATACTCAGCTGAGAGCTTTGGAGACAAAATAAGGGAAAATCACCATGTAGGAAAATGAACTTAGGGTAACCCTGGAATGTGTTTGTATGACATGTGTATCAAATGGAAGGTATTAAAGAGTATTTTAAGAGGGAGTGGGCCATGGACCTATAGGTGGACGCCATTTCGAGATATCGCCATAAAGGTGGACCAGGTGACCCTAGAATGTGTTTGTACGATATGGGTATCAAATGAAAGGTGTTAATGAGGTTTTTTAAAAGGGAGTGGGCCATAGTTCTATAGGTGAACCCCTTTTCGAGATATTGCCATAAAGGCGGACCGATGTCGAAAAAGTGGGCGTGGTCATAGTCGGATCTCGGCCATTTTTTATACCAAGATAAAGTGGGTTCAGATAAGTACTTGAGCTAAGTTTAGTAAAGATATATCGATTTTTGGTCAACTTATTGTGTTAACGGCCGAACGAAAGGACAGACGGTCGACTGTGTATAAAAACTGGGCGTGGCTTCAACCGATTTCGCTCATTTTCGCAGAAAACAGTTATAGAAGCTATGCCCTTACCAAATTTCACAAGGATTGTAAATTTTTGTTCGACTTATGGCATTAAAAGTATTCTAGACAAATGAAATGAAAAAGGGTGGAGCCACGCCCATTTTGAAATTTTCTTTTATTTTTGTATTTTGTTGCACCATATTGTAACGAATTTACTTGCAAATCCTCTTATTTGCAATCCTCTGCTAAGTTCGAATCACTAAACTGTTGAATAAATAACTCCAATATTGAATAATGGAAAAATGGCCTTTATTAAAGTACTTCACAATAACACTTATACTTTGCTACTCGCTGGCTTAATAACCAAACTGACTGATAACTCAAATAAACTCTACTATTTGCAGCCAGATCGCGTGCTTAATCAAACTGATTGATAGCTCAACTCAAACTGAATTACTTTTTACTCGTTTGCGCCACTTTTATAGTTTACGCTGCATACATCTAGGCTCTTCTATTTCCAGAACTTACCAGCTATTTCGATTGTTTATAGTTCTCATATAGTTTCTACTTGTTTACAATTTTCTACTTTTCATCGTCTCTCAGATGTATGTGAGTTTGTAGTTTACAGTCTCTCGCACACACATAGGCGTATAAGTAAATGCATCTGTGTGTGACATCTCTCGGCTGCTTATATGTGTGTATACATGATTTGATTATTGACGTAAATATCGCTTAGCATCGCCTTAGTGATGGTATAGCTTAGTGATGCTAATATCCGTGACAATATCATTACTGGAGTTGAATGTTGACATAATTTACTCATATACTGTAAAGATATTCAATTTTTTGTTAAAATTTGACTTTTAAAATAATTTTTTTTAAAAAGTGGGCGTGTTCGTTATCCGATTTTGCTAATTTTTATTTAGCACACATATAGTAATAGGAGTAACGTTCCTGCCAAATTTCATCGTGATATTTTCAACGACTGCCAAATTACAGCTTGCAAAACTTTAAAATTTTACTAATTTTCTATTCTGCGTCATAAGGTCAACCCACCTACCAAGTTTCATCGCCTTATCCGTCCTTGGTAATGAATTATCGCAGTTTTTCGCTTTTTCGAAACTTTCGATATCGAAAAAGTGGGCGTAGTTATAGTACGATTTTGTTCATTTTAAATAGCGATCTGAGATTAGTGCCCTACCAAATTTCATACAGATACCTCAAAATTTACTCAAGTTATCGTGTTTACGGACGGACAGACGGACATGGCTAAATGAATTTCTTTTTTCGCCCAGATCATTTTGATATATAGAAGTCTATATCTATCTCGATTAGTTTATGTCGTTACAGGTTACCGTTATGGGAACAAAATTAATAGACTCTGTGAGCTCTGCTCAGCTGAGTATAACAAATGCAAGGAAGTCAGTCTGTGACAAAATCTTTATAGCTTTCATAAATGTTAATATACAATAACTTGATTGGGGCGTTTTTATAGCCGAAACTATATAAACTTTGGGACACGTTATCGAAATCAAAGTATCGATACGGTACTCATATCAAGTATGGTTCTACAAGGATCGGGTACCCGATATTATCGAATTAAAAAGATTCAATACAAAGTATGGATGCTGACTTGACAAGATATGTGTGCGGATCAATAATGCACTTTGAAATGAGATCTCAATATATCTTTGGATGTGTAAAATATATGTTGGAATAAGGCTGGATTCACAAAGGCCCCTACTACACCGCGAACCTGGCACCTATCTAGTCATTGCCATGGCGGATAAACTTCGCGCTGAAACCAGAAACCCTTTAAAACAGGGACGCCTTTCTCCATCAAATGTGCGCAATCAATAAACACAATTGTTAACGAAGTCTTCTAAGAGGAGTCCAAGAAATAGCAGTTTCAACAGGATTGGACCATAGGAATGTTATTTCCTAAAAAAAAATTTAATTTGGCTTTAATGACGGACTTCACTCGACTTGACTCAGCAAAGAAGTTTACCTACTCTATGTAAATTGTGAATTAGGCTGAGGGTCCCACCGTGCTTTTCACAAATAACCGACTGTGTTTTAAGATACTGAATCTCAAAATAGTGTCACGGATATTAGCATCACTAAATTATCCCATCACTAAGGCGATGCTAAGGCCATGCCAAACAGTATTTACGTTAATAATTAAATCAAGTATACACATATATAAGGCAGCCCAGAGAGATGTCACACACAGATGCATTTACTTATATGCCTATGTGCGCGCGGGAGACTGTAAACTACAAACATTCACATCAATAATTCAATCTTTATGTATCTACATAAACGAATAAATAATTGCGTCTACACATATGTACGTATACGAGCAGCGGAGCGGCAATGCACAAACACATGCATATATCTTATCTGAGTTGTCACAAGAGAGAGTAATAATTTGTGCACGTAGTTGTGGCTGGCGATTTTGTAGCCGAAACAACTAGTAAGTTCTGGAAATCGAAGAGCCTAGAAGTATGCAGCGTAAACTATAAAAGCGGGGCAAGCAAGTAAGAAGTAATTCAGTTTGATTTTAAATTTGGATTAAGCGATATCTAGCGAGCTATAGCAGTATTATTTTGAATAGTAGAGTTTCATTTGAGCTGTCAATCAGTTTGGTTATTAAGTAAGCTGTTCGTTGCAAAGTACAAGTGTTATTGTGAAGTACTTGAATAAAGGCCATTTTGCATTATTACATATTGGAGTTATTTATTCAACAGTTTAGCGATACGAACTTAGCGGAGGATTGCAAATAAGAGGATTTGCAAGTAAATTCGTTACAATTGGTGTCAGAAGAGGAATTGTTGAATAAATTCCAGAAGACAACAAGGATATGGCAAAGTTCAGTGAATTAAAGATCCAGCAACCGAAGAAGGAGTTGGAGAGCCATGGATTGAATACAAGCGGCGTTAAACTCGAACTTCAGGCACGGCTACGAGAGGCAATGGAAGCAGAAGGAATTGATGTGGAAGAGTATGTCTTTCACCTTGATGGCGAGGAGACAACAAAAATTGAAGAGAAAAACGAAACATCGCAGACGGTTACCAGCACAGACTTGAACATGATTTTGGCTGCAATATCTGCTCAAACATCGACAGTGGCTTCTCAACTGGAATCGCAAAAGACAGATATAACATCTCAACTGTCATCTCAACTAGAAGAACAGAAAACGTATATGTCATCACAAATGGAATCACAAGAAACGCGTATTTCAGAAATGTCGACACAGATTACATCGAAGATTGAAGCACAAGAAACGCGTATTTCAGAAATGTCGTCGCAAATGTCATCTCAACTGGAAGAACAGAAGACATATATGGCATCGCAACTGGAAGAACAGAAGACATATATGATATCTCAGTTGGCTCAGCAGTTGAAAGCGCAAGAGGATCGCATATCATCGCAGTTGGAGGGTTTTAGTGAACGACAAGATAAAATGGAAGCTGAGATGGATGCTTTGAAAGATCGGATTCGGCAGTTACAATTAAATCGTCCAGCAGTTTCAGCGAGTAATCCAAAGGTAAAAACACCATCCTTTGACGGTTCTGTTCCTTTCCAGGTCTTTAAGTTACAGTTTGAGAAGACCGCAGCAGTGAACAACTGGAATGTGGAAGATAAAGTTGCCGCACTCTTCGTAGCATTGAAAGGACCAGCTGCCGAAATCTTACAGACTATTCCAGAGTACGAACGGAACAGTTATGACTCATTGATGGCTGCTGCAGAACGGCGATACGGAAGCGAACACAGGAAACAGATATTTCAAATAGAATTGCAAAACCGCTACCAAAAAGCAAATGAGACATTGCAGGAGTTTGCTTCAGATATTGAAAGATTGGCTCATCTTGCAAATGCGGACGCACCCGTGGAATACACTGAAAGGGTAAAAATCCAGAGTTTCATAAATGGCATACGGGACGTGGAAACGAAGCGAGCTACATACGCAAACCCAAAGCTGACATTTGCTGAAACGGTATCACATGCATTGACTCAGGAAACGGCCTCACTATTGAGTAAACCAGCATACAAAGCTCAACGTGTAGAAGTGGAAAGACCAGATTGGGTAGACACTATTTTGGAAGCACTGAAGGGATCACAACAGAAAAATGCCGGAGTTATTAAATGTTTCAAGTGCGGCAACCCAGGTCATATTGCACGACATTGCAGCAACGGTCCCAATAGCTCCAACAATGTGGGTGGTCGTAAACGCAGAGCAGAAGGTGATGAGCAAATATCCAAGACCACTCAATCGTTAAACTAAATCGAGTCAGCCGCAAGGGGCGACAGCTGGCTCCCGCAATTGAATGCCCCATAATCTCTATCTCGCAGATTGGAAGAAGATCGAGCAATCTTACTGGACAGAAACGGAACGGTTACTGACTGTAGATACGGGTGCATCTCATTCCATCATTCGAGCGGATTTAGTCAACAAAAAGATAAGACCATTGCTTGGAGCAAGATTACGTACAGCCACGGGAGAGGACACCCAGGTAATTGGAGAAGTAGAATGTGAAGTCGCAATTCGGAACGTCACGGTAGTACACAATTTTATAGTGGCAGGTATTGTTGATGAAATCATAATTGGAGTGGACTTCTTAATCAACCAAGGCATCAGGATCGATATGCAATCAAGACGATGCGATATAAGAACATGGATGTGCCACTTAATTTCGGCTACGAGAGAGGCTACAGCAGTAAACGAGTGCTGGTGGAAGAGAGTCAGCAAATACCACCAAAATCAGAAGCAGTCATCTGGGGTAAGATTGATGGAGATTGTGGGACAAACAAATTGTGGGTTGTCGAAGCAGCAAATAAATCAGCACTGAACATACTTGTAGGAAAAACCCTGGCTATGACAAAACAAGATGGACGTATTCCGGTAAGAGTACTCAATGAGTTCAAGTCACCATTCAATTTGACCAAAGGAGCTATTTTGGGAAGATGCCAAGAGGCCGAAGTAGTTATTAACTGTGAACAGCTCCAGGAACACGTTTCATCTGGAAATACTGATCTTTCAAATGATATCACGGCATGGACGCATGGGCTAGAGGAGGCCTATCAGAGTAGGGCAAAACAACTGCTCATAAAATACGCGAACATATTTGACCAGGATGGTTCCAAACCAGGCCGCACCAATGTTGTGAAACATCAAATTGACACTGGAGATGCGAGGCCGATCCGTCAAGCTCCACGTAGTGTTCCACTGGCGAAGCGGGAAGTTGTGAGTCAAATCATACAAGAAATGAGTGACAGCGGCGTCATCGAACCATCAGCTAGTCCATGGAGCTCACCGGTAGTACTTGTAAAGAAGAAGGATGGAAAAATGAGGTTTTGCGTGGACTACCGGAAGTTGAATGACGTTACGAAAAAGGATAGCTACCCGTTACCAAGAATTGACGACACTCTGGACTCGCTATCTGGTACGAAATGGTTTTCCACACTGGACTTGAAAAGCGGCTACTGGCAAGTTGAGGTGAAGGAGAAAGATAAAGAGAAAACAGCCTTCAGTGTCGGTGATGGTCTTTGGCAATTTACAGTGATGCCTTTTGGACTTTGTAATGCACCAGCTACTTTTGAGAGACTCATGGACCAGGTACTGAAAGGACTACATTGGAAAACATGCTTGGTGTACCTGGATGACATCATCGTATTGGGCAAGAGTTTTGATGAACATCTTAAGAACTTGGAGGAAGTTTTCCAGAGAATAGCTGGCGCTGGTCTGAAGTTAAGTCCCAAAAAGTGTACGCTGTTTAAAAAGGAAGTAAATTATTTGGGCCACAAGGTAACGACAGAAGGTGTCTGTACAGCGAATGAAAAGATAGAGGCAGTAAAGGATTGGCCAAGACCACATAATCTGCATGAATTGAGAAGTTTCCTTGGGCCGATTTGTACAAAATTTTTCCAGCGTAGCCCATAGCCTCCATGAGCTTACAAGAAAAAATAAAGCTTTTGAATGGAAGAAGGAGCAAGAAGTGGCTTTCCAAACATTGAAGGAGCGTTTGTGCACTGCCCCAATGTTAGCATATCCGATTCCAGGAGCAACATTTATTCTAGATACAGATGCGAGTGGATATGCTATAGGAGGCGTTTTATCACAACTGGTCGATGGACAGGAGAAGGTAGTTGCATATTACAGCCGTTCGATTGGAAAACCAGAGAGGAACTACTGCGTTACGCGGAGAGAGCTGTTGGCATTGGTAGAGTGCGTTAAACATTTTCACAAATACCTCTACGGCCAGCGATTCTGTGTCAGGACAGATCACGCAGCTTTAAAATGGCTACTGCAGTTCCGTAATCCGGAAGGACAATTGGCACGGTGGATCGAGCGACTACAAAGCTATGACTTTTCCATTGAGCATCGAAAAGGTAGTACCCATGGAAATGTCGATGCAATGTCACGAAGACCATGTAGTTTGGAATGCAAGCACTGTTCAAAAGCCGAGGCTAAAGAAGACATTATAGATGTCCGGCTAATGACTATAACATGTACAGATGAATGGGACAAGGAACAGCTAAGAAAGTGCCAGCTAAAAGATGCAGATCTGTCACGTGTTATGCAAGGGCTCGAACGAAATGAAAGACCAAACAGAGAAGAGATGTCAGCAGAGAGTCCCATTGCGAAGTCATATTGGGCACAGTGGAACAGTTTAGAATTGATATCCGGTTGCCTTCATCGAGTATGGGAGAGTGAGGATGGTAAATACAAGAATAAACTGATAGTTGTTCCCAGAAAGAGGATTCCTGATGTGCTCAGCGAGCTGCATAATGGTCCAAGCGGAGGTCATCTTGGAATCACGAAGACGCTCGAGAAGATTAAACAGAGATTCTATTGGGTTGGTTGCCGTCAGTCGGTCACTGAGTGGATTGCGAACTGCGAGGTTTGCAGCAGAGCGAAAGGGCCCAGAACACGAAGTCATGGACAGATGAAGCAATATAACTCAGGTGCGCCATTTGAAAGGATCGCTATGGATGTCGCCGGTCCATTTCCTACTAGCAACGGCGGAAACAAATATGTACTGGTAGTTTTGGATTATTTCAGCAAATGGCCAGAGGTATACCCAATCCCAAATCAAGAAGCGGAAACGGCAGCAGAAGTGTTTATAAACAATTGGGTTGCCAGGTATGGTGTACCAATGGAGTTACATTCTGACCAAGGCAGGAATTTCGAATCAGCTGTATTCCAGGAAATGTGTAAGTCATTGGGCATTCGAAAAACACGGACAACTGCATTGCATCCTCAATCCGATGGTATGGTAGAACGATTCAATAGAACATTGGAGGAGCACTTAAGGAAAGTAGTGGACAAGTACCATAAAGAATGGGATACCCGCATACCATTATTCTTGATGGCTTACCGATCAGCAGTGCATGAGACAACGGGCCAAACCCCTGCAAAAGTAATTTTTGGCAATGACCTTAGACTGCCAGCTGATTTGAAGTTTGGGATAGATGCCAATGCGGAGAGAAATGTCAGGAAATCCACTAGTGATTTGGAAGAAGAGCTAAGAGAAATACATGATCTGATAAGGCAACGAACAAAGATTATGAGTGACAAGATGAAAGCCAGATATGATAAAGCAATTAATTCAGAAGGTTTTCAGGAAGGAGATTTGGTGCTGTTATACAACCCACAACGTAAAAAAGGTTTGTCCCCGAAATTGCAGTGTAATTGGGAAGGCCCATACAAAGTTGTAAAACGGATCAACGATGTAGTGTACCGCATACAAACCATCGGTAAACCACGAACCAAAATGAAGGTGGTCCATTTGGAAAGGCTATCAACGTTTAGATCGAGAGATTTGTCTGATCAGGACGATCAGACTTAGGTGGAGGGCAGTGTCACGGATATTAGCATCACTAAATTATCCCATCACTAAGGCGATGCTAAGGCCATGCCAAACAGTATTTACGTTAATAATTAAATCAAGTATACACATATATAAGGCAGCCCAGAGAGATGTCACACACAGATGCATTTACTTATATGCCTATGTGCGCGCGGGAGACTGTAAACTACAAACATTCACATCAATAATTCAATCTTTATGTATCTACATAAACGAATAAATAATTGCGTCTACACACATGTACGTATACGAGCAGCGGAGCGGCAATGCACAAACACATGCATATATCTTATCTGAGTTGTCACAAGAGAGAGCAATAATTTGTGCACGTAGTTGTGGCTGGCGATTTTGTAGCCGAAACAACTAGTAAGTTCTGGAAATCGAAGAGCCTAGAAGTATGCAGCGTAAATTATAAAAGCGGGGCAAGCAAGTAAGAAGTAATTCAGTTTGATTTGAGATTTGGATTAAGCGATATCTAGCGAGCTATAGCAGTATTATTTTGAATAGTAGAGTTTCATTTGAGCTGTCAATCAGTTTGGTTATTAAGTAAGCTGTTCGTTGCAAAGTACAAGTGTTATTGTGAAGTACTTGAATAAAGGCCATTTTGCATTATTACATATTGGAGTTATTTATTCAACAGTTTAGCGATACGAACTTAGCGGAGGATTGCAAATAAGAGGATTTGCAAGTAAATTCGTTACAATAGTGCTCACGACGATGCTTCTTACCCATCTGGGAGGCGGTACTGCACCAAGCAGTGGGCTGCAGGGTTGTACTGGTTTGTTAAAATTTAGCACAAACTGCCTGTTTTGCTGTCACCCGGAAAAGGAAACACATATTTTAGGCATAAAGAGCTTTCGCATTTCTTCTAGTCCGACAGAGTTCTAAAGGCGAAAACGGTAGATACTTTGTCGTTTCTTTTCGTTGGATTGGCAGCGATTGCACAGTTGACCACAACTTACAAACATCAGCAGGGAGGGTGCAGTTCTAAAGATATTTCTCCAATTTATCTTGTTGTGTTCACAAAACAAAAACCTATATATGTATGTTTGAAGAAAAAAAACGAAACTTAAGACAAGGAGAAAGGGGTAGAAGTAGACACAGCCATAGGAAAGCGAAGGTTTGAATAAAATGTAGACGAAAAAGAAGACGAGGACGGAAATAAGGGCTATCGAAAATAAGGGCTGGTGGGAAAACTCTCCTATACATAAAGACTGGCAGAGCGCCCTTCACATGGTAAGGAGGAAAGCCTGCTATGGAAGCGCGGGTACGTGTCGAGATTTATTAACCAGTGCTGTCTTAGTCATAGAGTAGGTCCACCAGACTCGATAAAGAAATCAGGACCCCCAAAGCCCCTGAATAAACGGCCAAGTAACAACGGTGATGACGCCACACTCAAAATAAATGGGATTATACTTAAAATAAAGATACACATGCACAGAAACCTTTGCATCCCAACAAACATCTTATTGAAGAGGACCCGCCACCAGGAACCTAAGAAGCATCTCCCTAAGCACTATAAATAAATTCGGCACTTAGGTAGTCAGTCGTTTAAATAAAAGGCGAACGAAAAGGCTCTCAAAAAGTATTCGGATCCCATTGTCCAAATACCCTGCATTTACATTTGAGGAAAGCAACCTCACCCAGGAGACGCACGTCAATCTAGCTCAACTGCGATATAGATACTGTAATAGGTTAAGCTCTTACTTATCCACAATCAACATCGATAAAGCCAATGTATGTCCTGCTTGTAACGTCTACCAACAAGACACCAACTATCTTTTCAATTGCAATGTGCTACACGGACCCGAGACCCAACATTTATCATTGAGCAGAAAAGGGTGACTGGCGTAAAAATACAAAGCAGCAGAGGTTTTACATCAACGTTGCATCAAAAAATCAGAGCTTCTAGAAATTCATTAATGGCAAGAAAGAAATATGTGGCTTACCAAAACCTTATTTTAAACAGCTCTAGGCGGCCCTGGAAACTTTAGACAAATAGCCGTATGATCAAACCCGACAGTCATGGTTCCAACTTTATCTAGCTATCTTGCCTCTCCTAGCTAACCATTTTCATCCTCTCTTATTTCCTAGCCATTCAACTTCCCCATCCCTTTCATTCTTCCGTAAATATTTCGGTTTTCCCTTTTACTTTTCCAAGTCTAACTATCACTTTTACTCTTAATCTTATCCCTATGTTATTACTACTCTTCCTGCTAACCTCTTTTAGCTCCTTTCTCTCAAACCATTACCCTTATTCTTACTTTTGCTCTCACTCTCCCTCTTCCTCTTGTACTTTTTACTTTACCCACTTCCTTCCAACTTCCTCTACTTTTCCTTCCTACTCCCTCTGTTTTCTCATTTCTTTTCTTTCATGTTCCCGTTTCCAATGTGTGAGATATATCGAGTTTGACTCTATTCCGCACATTACATTTCTAAGGTACTAAAAATTTAGCAACAAAGTACCAAGAATTTGCCTTTCCTACTACTTTAAAAATCATGGCCGGATTATGAGGGCCGTCAAATTTTTGTTGTTGTACTACTGAGATCACCTATCTGGTTTTATTGCGTCATGGCTGCGGATATACAATTAACTCCCCTCACAGGCCAATCAACGCAATAAAGCGTTATACTTATGTATATCCGTCTTATGGGACTGCAGTGATCTGAAATGAACTACTTCTTGCCAGCTGTTCCATATCACAAATCTATCTATATATATAAAATTCAAATTATGTATGTAGGTATAGATCGAGTTGCGTCCTAAACGGATGGGCCGATCACAACCAAATTTGCACAACCCACTAGAAACCTTCCAAGGATGGTCATAGGCTTAAAATAATATCGATATATAAAAGGGGCGTGGCACCTCCCATGCAAAATGAATATTTGGTACTACATAACTCTGAAGGTATTCATGCTAGAATATTGAAATTCAGTAAGGAGTTATATCCCTAACACCCCCAAGAAAATGTCGGGTCAGGGAGAAGGGGGCGTGGCACCTCCCATATAAATGGAATTTATCATACTGCATATCTCTGGATGTAGTAATGGTACGATAATGAAAATTGGTAAGGAACTATATGAGGTTAAGTCCTAATACCTCCAGTAAAATGTGGAATTGGGGGAAAGGGGCGTGGCAGCTTCCCTACAAATGGGATTTTTCAGAACTATGGCTGCCGTACGAACTTAGGTTATTATAACAGCTAAAGTTTGACTACAGAGTTGTTTGGCTGTTATTCCTTTTGGATGTTTAGTAATCTTCCGCTGTTAAAATTTTTTGTTAATTTCAGTCTAACTACATCTTCTATCTATATTATGAATTATGAATGTTTGTATGTAGGTATAAATCGGGTTGCGCCTTAAAAGGATCGGCCGATCACAACTATATTTGAATCACCCACTAGAAACCTTCCAAAGATGGTCATAGGCTAAACATAACTTCAATATAAACAAGTAAGGAAGGCTAAGTTCGGGTGTAACCGAACATTACATACTCAGCTGAGAGCTTTGGAGACAAAATAAGGGAAAATTACCACGTAGGAAAATGAACCTAGGGTAAACCTGGAATGTGTTTGTATGATATGGGTATCAAATGGGAGGTATTAAAGAGTATTTTAAAGGGAGTGGGCCATAGTTCTATAGGTGGACGCTATTTCGTGATGTCGCCATAAAGGTGGACCAGGGGTGACTCTAGAATGCGTTTGTACGATATGGGTATCAAACGAAAGGTGTTAATGAGTATTTTAAAAGGGAGTGGGCCTTAGTTCTATAGGTGGACGCCTTTTCGAGATATCGCCATAAAGGTGGACCAGGAGTGACTCTAGAATGTATTTGTACTGTGACGAATATTAGCAACACTAAGGGATACAATCATCTCTAAGCCGATGCTAAGCAGTGACTTGTATGCACATCGATAAATCAATCATTATGTCTCAACATATGTACGTACACGCAGCGGAGAAGAGACGCACAAACACATGCAGATATCTTATCTGAGATGCTCCCAAAAGTATGCAATTATAATTGTGCTCACATATACACGCGCATATGAGAAGTATAAGCGTAGTAATTTTATGGCTGATAATCAACTAGTAAATTCTAGAAATCGAAGCGCCTAGAAGTATGCGAACGAGAAATCACAGAGTATAAAAGGCAGCAACAGTAGAGGCATGACAATCAGTTTGATTTAAGACGCTATCTGGCGAGCAATAGTAGTGTTATTCTGAAGTACTTTAATAAATGCCAGTTTGCATTATTGAATAGTGGAGTTATTTATTCAAGAGTTTAGTGATTCGAACGTTAGCAGAAGGTTGCAAATAAAGGGAATTGCAGTAAATTCGTTACAATTGGTGTCAGAAGAGGAATTGTTGAATAAATTCCGAAGACTTCGAATACAACTTGGACATGGCAAAGTGGAGTGAATTGAAGATCCAACAACTGAAGAAAGAGTTGGAGAGCCGTGGATTGAATACAACCGGCAATAAACTCGAACTTCAGACACGACTACGAAAGGCAATGGAAGTAGAGGGAATTAACGTGGAAGAATATGTCTTTCCTCTTGATTGCGAGGAGACAACAAAAATTGAAGAGAAAAATGAAACATCGCAGACAGTTACGAGCACAGACTTGAACATGATATTGGCTGCAAAATCTGCACAAACATCGACAGTAACATCAATGTCGTCGCAAATGGCATCTCAACTAGAATCCCAGGAGAACCGTTTAACATCCAAGATGGAAGAACAGAAGACACGTATTGCAGAAATGTCGTCAGAAATAACATCGAAGATTGAAGCACAAGAAACGCGAATTTCAGAAATGTCGACACAGAAAACAGCCAAGATTGAAGCACAGGAAACACAAATTTCATCACAGCTGGAAAAGACATATATGGCAACTCAACAGAAAGAACAAGAGACACGCATAACAGTACAACTAGAAGCCCAAATGTGCGTATATCATCAAAACTCGAAGCGCGCATGGACGAAAAAATAAAGCAATTTGAAGAAAAATTCGAGGCAGAGGTGGACGATTTGAGAGGTCGTATACAGGAATTGCTACTTAATCGCCCGGCTGCTTCAGCGAGTAATACGAAGGTAAAAACTCCATCTTTTGACGGTTCTGCTCCTTTCCAGGTCTTTAAGCTACAGTTTGAGAAGGCCGCAGCAGTGAACAACTGGAATGCTGAAGATAAAGTTGCCGCACTGTTCATGGCATTGAAAGGGCCTGCAGCTGAGATTTTACAAACCATTCCAGAGGGCGAACGAAACTGTTATGAAGCATTGATGGGCGCTCTAGAGAGACGATACGGAACTGCGCATAGGAGACAGATATACCAAATGGAGTTACTGAACCGCTTCCAGAGGCCTGGTGAAACATTGCAAGAGTTTGCGTCGGATAATGAAAGCCTCGCACATTTAGCGGGATACAATCATCTCTAAGCCGATGCTAAGCAGTGACTTGTATGCACATGGATAAATCAATCATTATGTCTCCACATATGTACGTACACGCAGCGGAGAAGAGACGCACAAACACATGCAGATATCTTATCTGAGCTGCTCCCAAAAGTATGCAATTATAATTATGCTCACATATACACGCGCATATGAGAAGTATAAGCGTAGTAATTTTATGGCTGATAATCAACTAGTAAATTCTAGAAATGGAAGCGCCTAGAAGTATGCGAACGAGAAATCACAGAGTATAAAAGGCAGCAACAGTAGAGGCATGACAATCAGTTTGATTTAAGACGCTATCTGGCGAGCAATAGTAGTGTTATTCTGAAGTACTTTAATAAATGCCAGTTTGCATTATTGAATAGTGGAGTTATTTATTCAAGAGTTTAGTGATTCAAACGTTAGCAGAAGGTTGCAAATAAAGGGAATTGCAGTAAATTCGTTACAATTGGTGTCAGAAGAGGAATTGTTGAATAAATTCCGAAGACTTCGAATACAACTTGGACATGGCAAAGTGGAGTGAATTGAAGATCCAACAACTGAAGAAAGAGTTGGAGAGCCGTGGATTGAATACAACCGGCAATAAACTCGAACTTCAGGCACCACTACGAAAGGCAATGGAAGTAGAGGGAATTAACTTGGAAGAGTATGTCTTTCCTCTTGATTGCGAGGAGACAACAAAAATTGAAGAGAAAAATGAAACATCGCAACCAGTTACGAGCACAGACTTGGACATGATATTGGCTGCAATATCTGCACAAACATCGACAGTAACATCAATGTCGTCGCAAATGGCATCTCAACTAGAATCCCAGGAGAACCGTTTAACATCCAAGATGGAAGAACAGAAGACTCGTATTGCAGAAATGTCGTCAGAAATAACATCGAAGATTGAAGCACAAGAAACGCGAATTTCAGAAATGTCGATACAGAAAACAGCCAAGATTAAGCACAGGAAACACAAATTTCATCACAGCTGGAAAAGACATATATGGCAACTCAACAGAAAGAACAAGGGACACGCATAACAGTACAACTAGAAGCACAAGATGTGCGTATATCATCAAAACTCGAAGCGCGCATGGACGAAAAAATAAAGCAATTTGAAGAAAAATTCGAGGCAGAGGTGGACGATTTGAGAGGTCGTATACAGGAACTGCTACTTAATCGCCCGGCTGCTTCAGCGAGTAATACGAAGGTAACAACTCCATATTTTGACGGTTCTGCTCTTTTCCAGGTCTTTAAGCTACAGTTTGAGAAGGCCGCAGCAGTGAACAACTGGAATGCTGAAGATACAGTTGCTGCACTGTTCATGCCATTGAAAGGGCCTGCAACTGAGATTTTACAAACCATTCCAGAGGGCGAACGAAACTGTTATGAAGCATTGATGGGCGCTCTAGAGAGACGATACGGAACTGCGCATAGGAGACAGATATACCAAATGGAGTTACTGAACCGCTTCCAGAGGCCTGGTGAAACATTGCAAGAGTTTGCGTCGGATGTTGAAAGCCTGGCACATTTAGCGAATGCGGACGCACCAGTGGAATACACTGAAAGGGTAACGATTTAGAGCTTTATAAAGCCAACATTCGCAGAAACGGTATCACATGCTCTGATTCAGGAAACAGCGTCGCTTCTGTGTAAGCCAGTTTTCAAAGCACGCCGTGTGGAAGTAGAAAGGCCAGAACGCAACAGAAGAATAATGGTGCAATAAATGTTTCAAGTGCGGTAACCCAGGTCACATTGCTCGTCATTGCAGCACCGGTCCTGGTAGTTCCAACTTGGCGGCCTTAAACGCAAAGCTGGAGGAGATAAGCAAGAGCGAGTCAGATGTAAAGATCGAAAACTTGCCCCAGCTATTGAATGTCTCGTGATATCTGTGTCGCAAATTGGAAAGAAATCAAGCAGTCTTACCGTCAGAGGGAATGTGGATAAGGAGCGTGTACTGACTGTAGATACGGGCTCATCTCATTCCTTGATTCGATCTGATTTAGTCAACAGGAGAGTAAAACCGTTACCTGGAGCAAGGTTGCGTACGATCACAGGCGAGTATAACGAAGTCCGGGGAGAAGTGATATGTGAAGTCTTAATTGGGAAGGTCGTGGTTCTACACAAATTCATTGTGGCGGAAATTGTTGATGAAGTCATATTTGGAGTGGACTTCTTAGTTGACCATGACATCAAGATAGATATGCAGAGAAGGGTTATGCGTTATGAGAACCAGGATGTACCACTTAACTTTAGTTTGGAGAAAGGGTTCAGCAGTAATCGAGTACTGGTGGAGAAGACTCGACAAAGACCACGAAAGTCAACGGTAAAGGTTGATGGATCGAATGGGCCAAATAAAGCGAAATCAAAGTATCTGCGAGAGAAACACTGGCATTGACAAAACCAAAGGGACGCACGAAAACGAAGGAAAGAATTTTCCAGAAGGAATGCGAGGGTAGTTTCAAGCCAGGGCGCACCACTGTTGTGAAACGTGGGAACGATACTGATCATGCGAAGCCAATCCGTCAAGCGCAAGCTATGTGAAGTAGTTCATTGGCCAAACAACAGAGTGCGAGGGAACGATCCAGGATAAAGAGTAGTAAGATGAAACGCAGGTACGATGAGAACAATAATTCGGAAGGTTTCTTGGCGGGAGATTTGGTATTGTTTTACAACCCTCACCGGCGGAAAGGTGTTCCATCCAAATTTCGGTGCAGTTGGGAAGGCCCGTACAAAGTTGTGAAGAAGATCAGTGATACCATCTACCGCATACAAACCATTGGGAAACCACGAAATAGAAGAGTGGTACATTTGGTGATGCTAGCGGCGTTTAGATCAGGAAATTTGTCTGATCATTCCGATCAGACTTAGGTGGAGGGCAGTGCGACGAATATTAGCAGCACTAATGGATACAATCATCTCTAAGCCGATGCTAAGCAGTGACTTGTATGCACATCAATAAATCAAGCATTATGTCTCCACATATGTACGTACAAACAGCGGAGAAGAGACGCA